>NW_027017981.1:0-170528 GCF_032854445.1 Liolophura sinensis
AAACCAGGGAAATTTGCAATTTTTTCAACAGCTGCCGGTGCCTGGCTCAATTCCGCATCTTTTGGCACCTTATTAATTGTGGGCCTGTGGTCAGTTGTACTTTTTACAGCAGACTGTATCAAGTACCTTGTGTTTTTTTTATGTACAAATGGTGTGGTTTTTTCTACAAGTAGATAAAGACATTGAGATTGTCTTGGACTTAGAAGTAAGACAATTGCTGGGTGAGTTAAATGGGCTTTAGCCCAAACATTTGACGTCTTCTGGGCTACCGAAGGGCACATAAACTTATAGTCAAAAGTTGAATATAGTAATGACCGGTCGCGATGGTACATAGTACAGTGTAGCCCGATTTCAAATTAACAAAAAGACCAGGCAAAAAATGGAAAAGTCGAAAAAAACTGTTCCAGTTCTGCTGGTAAGAGGCTAATCCGACGTATTTTTGTGACGAGAAATCGAATGGTGCAAACCGCGCTGCTCTCCGACCAATACTTTTGGCTGTAGCGACAATTCAATGATCATTGATGTCATAACCACTTGCCCAGCAACGGGTCTTACTCCATGGAAACCAGAGAAATTTGCAATTTTTCAACTGCTGCCGATGACTGGCTCAATTCCGCTTCTTTTTGGCACCTTATTAATGTGGGCCTGTGGTCAGTTGTACTTTTTACAGCAGACTGTATCAAGTACCTTGTGTTTTTTTATGTACAAATGGTGTGGTTTTTTCTACACGTAGATAAAGACATTGAGATTGTCTTGGACTTAGAAGTAAGACAATTGCTGGGTGAGTTAAATGCGCGTAGAGAAAAGATTTGAGGTCTTCTGGGCTACCGAAGGGCACATAACTTATAGTCAAATGTTGAATATAGTAATGACCAGGTCGCGATGGTACATAATACAGTGTAGCCGATTTCAATTAACAAAAAGACCAGGCAAAAATGCAAAAAGTGGAAAAACTGTTCCAGTGCTTCTGGTAAGAGGCTAATCCGACGTATTTTGTGACGAGAAATCGAATGGTGCAAACCGCGTTGCTCTCCGACCAATACTTTTGGCTGTAGCGACAATTGAATGATCATTGATGTCATAATCACGTGCCCAGCAACGGCTCTTACTCCATGGAAACCAGAAAAATTTGCAATTTTTCAACAGCTGCCGATGCCTGGCTCAATTCCGCATCTTTTGGCACCTTATTAATGTGGGTCTGTGGTCAGTTGTACTTTTTACAGCAGACTGTAATCAAGTACCTTGTGTTTTTTCATGTACAAATGGTCTGGTTTTTTTCTACACGTAGATAAAGACATTGAGATTGTCTTGGACTTAGAAGTAAGGACAATTGCTGGGTGAGTTAAATGGGCTTAGCCCAAGATTTGACGTCTTCTGGGCTACCGAAGGGCACATAAACTTATAGTCAAAAGTTGAATATAGTAATAACCAGTCGCGATGGTACATAGTACAGTGTAGCCGATTTCAATTAAACCAGAGAAATTTGCAATTTTTCACCTGCTGCCGATGCCTGGCTCAATTCCGCATCTTTTGGCACCTTATTAATGTGGGCCTGTGGTCAGTTGTACTTTTTACAGCAGACTGTATCAAGTACCTTGTGTTTTTTATGTACAAATGGTGTGGTTTTTCTACACGTAGATAAAGACATTGAGATTGTCTTGGACTTAGAAGTAAGACAATTGCTGGGTGAGTTAAATGGGCTTAGCCCTAAGATTTGACGTCTTCTGGGCTACCGAAGGGCACATAACTTATAGTCAAAAGTTGAATATAGTAATGACCGGTCGCGATGGTACATAGTACAGTGTAGCCGATTTCAATTAACAAAAAGACCAGGCAAAAATGCAAAAGTGGAAAAACTGTTCCAGTGCTGCTGGTAAGAGGCTAATCCGACGTATTTTCTGACGAAAAATCGAATGGTGCAAACCGCGTTGCTCTCCGACCAATACTTTTGGCTGTAGCGACAATTGAATGATCATTGATGTCATAATCACGTGCCCAGCAACGGCTCTTACTCCATGGAAACTAGGGAAATTTGCAATTTTTCAACTGCTGCCGATGCCTGTCTCAATTCCGCTTTTTTTGGCACCTTATCAATGTGGGTCTGTGGTCAGTTGTACTTTTTACAGCAGACTGTATCAAGTACCTTGTGTTTTTTATGTACAAATGGTGTGGTTGTTCTACACGTAGATAAAGACATTGAGATTGTCTTGGACTTAGAAGTAAGACAATTGCTGGGTGAGTTAAATGGGCTTAGCCCAAATATTTGACGTCTTCTGGGCTACCGAAGGGCACATAACTTATAGTCAAAAGTTGAATATAGTAATGACCAGTCGCGATGGTACATAGTACAGTGTAGCCGATTTCAATTAACAAAAAGACCAGGCAAAAATGCAAAAGTGGAAAAACTGTTCCAGTGTTGCTGGTAAGAGGCTAATCCGACGTATTTTGTGACGAGAAATCGAATGGTGCAAAACCGCGTTACTCTCCGACCAATACTTTTGGCTGTAGCGACAATTGAATGATCATTGATGTCATAATCACGTGCCCAGCAACGGCTCTTACTCCATGGAAACCAGGGAAAATTTGCAATTATTCAACAGTTGCCGATGCCTGGCTCAATTCCGCTTCTTTTGGCACCTTATTAATGTGGGCCTGTGGTCAGTTGTACTTTTTACAGCAGACTGTATTAAGTACCTTGTGTTTTTTATGTACAAATGGTGTGGTTGTTCTACACGTAGATAAAGACATTGAGATTGTCTTGGACTTAGAAGTAAGACAATTGCTGGGTGAGTTAAATGGGCTTAGCCCAAATATTTGACGTCTTCTGGGCTACCGAAGGGCACATAACTTATAGTCAAAAGTTGAATATAGTAATGACCAGTCGCGATGGTACATAGTACAGTGTAGCCGATTTCAATTAACAAAAAGACCAGGCAAAAATGCAAAAGTGGAAAAACTGTTCCAGTGTTGCTGGTAAGAGGCTAATCCGACGTATTTTGTGACGAGAAATCGAATGGTGCAAACCGCGTTACTCTCCGACCAATACTTTTGGCTGTAGCGACAATTGAATGATCATTGATGTCATAATCACGTGCCCAGCAACGGCTCTTACTCCATGGAAACCAGGGAAATTTGCAATTATTCAACAGTTGCCGATGCCTGGCTCAATTCCGCTTCTTTTTGCACCTTATTAATGTGGGCCTGTGGTCAGTTGTACTTTTTACAGCAGACTGTATCAAGTACCTTGTGTTTTTTATGTACAAATGGTGTGGTTTTTCTACACGTAGATAAAGACATTGAGATTGTCTTGGACTTAGAAGTAAGACAATTGCTGAGTGAGTTAAATGGGCTTAGCCCAAACATTTGACGTCTTCTGGGCTACCGAAGGGCACATAACTTATATTCAAAAGTTGAATATAGTAATGACCAGTCGCGATGGTACATAGTACAGTGTAGCCGATTTCAATTAACAAAAAGACCAGGCAAAAATGCAAAAGTGGAAAAACTGTTCCAGTGTTGCTGGTAAGAGGCTAATCCGACGTATTTTGTGACGAAAAATCGAATGGTGCAAACCGCGTTGCTCTCCGACCAATACTTTTGGCTGTAGCGACAATTGAATGATCATTGATGTCATAATCACGTGCCCAGCAACGGCTCTTACTCCATGGAAACCAGGGAAATTTGCAATTTTTCAACAGATGCCGGTGCCTGGCTCAATTCCGCATCTTTTGGCACCTTATTAATGTGGGCCTGTGGTCAGTTGTACTTTTTACAGCAGACTGTATCAAGTACCTTGTGTTTTTTATATACAAATGGTCTGGTTTTTCTACACGTAGATAAAGACATTGAGATTGTCTTGGACTTAGAAGTAAGACAATTGCTGGGTGAGTTAAATGGGCTTAGCCCAAACATTTGAGGTCTTTTGGGCTACCGAAGGGCACATAACTTATAGTCAAAAGTTAAATATAGTAATGACCAGTGGCGATGGTACACAGTACAGTGTAGCCGATTTCAATTAACAAAAAGACCAGGCAAAAATGCAAAAGTGGAAAAACTGTTCCAGTGCTGCTGGTAAGAGGCTAACCCGACGTATTTTGTGACGAGAAATCGAATGGTGCAAACCGCGTTGCTCTCCAACCAATACTTTTGGCTGTAGCGACAATTGAATGATCATTGATGTCATAATCACGTGCCCAGCAACGGCTCTTACTCCATGGAAACCAGGGAAATTTGCAATTTTTCAACAGCTGCCGATGCCTGGCTCAATTCCGCATCTTTTGGCACCTTATTAATGTGGGTCTGTGGTCAGTTGTACTTTTTACAGCAGACTGTATCAAGTACCTTGTTTTTTTTATGTACAAATGGTCTGGTTTTTCTACACGTAGATAAAGACATTGAGATTGTCTTGGACTTAGAAGTAAGACAATTGCTGGGTGAGTTAAATGGGCTTAGCCCAAAGATTTGAGGTCTTCTGGGCTACCGAAGGGCACATAACTTATAGTCAAAAGTTGAATATAGTAATAACCAGTCGCGATGGTACATAGTACAGTGTAGCCGATTTCAATTAACAAAAAGACCAGGCAAAAATGCAAAAGTGGAAAAACTGTTCCAGTTCTCCTGGTAAGAGGCTAATCCGACGTATTTTGTGACGAGAAATCGAATGGTGCAAACCGCGTTGCTCTCCGACCAATACTTTTGGCTGTAGCGACAATTCAATGATCATTGATGTCATAACCACTTGCCCAGCAACGGGTCTTACTCCATGGAAACCAGAGAAATTTGCAATTTTTCAACTGCTGCCGATGACTGGCTCAATTCCGCTTCTTTTGGCACCTTATTAATGTGGGCCTGTGGTCAGTTGTACTTTTTACAGCAGACTGTATCAAGTACCTTGTGTTTTTTATGTACAAATGGTGTGGTTTTTCTACACGTAGATAAAGACATTGAGATTATCTTGGACTTAGAAGGAAGACAATTGCTGGGTGAGTTAAATGCGCGGAGAGAAAAGATTTGAGGTCTTCTGGGCTACCGAAGGGCACATAACCTATAGTCAAAAGTTAAATATAGTAATGACCAGTCGCGATGGTACATAGTACAGTGTAGCCGATTTCAATTAACAAAAAGACCAGGCAAAAATGCAAAAGTGGAAAAACTGTTCCAGTGTTGCTGGTAAGAGGCTATTCCGACGTATTTTCTGACGAGAAATCGAATGGTGCAAACCGCGTTGCTCTCCGACCAATACTTTTGGCTGTAGCGACAATTGAATGATCATTGATGTCATAATCACGTGCCCAGCAACGGCTCTTACTCCATGGAAACCAGAGAAATTTGCAATTTTTCACCTGCTGCCGATGCCTGGCTCAATTCCGCATCTTTTGGCACCTTATTAATGTGGGCCTGTGGTCAGTTGTACTTTTTACAGCAGACTGTATCAAGTACCTTGTGTTTTTTATGTACAAATGGTGTGGTTTTTCTACACGTAGATAAAGACATTGAGATTGTCTTGGACTTAGAAGTAAGACAATTGCTGGGTGAGTTAAATGGGCTTAGCCCAAAGATTTGACCTCTTCTGGGCTACCGAAGGGCACATAACTTATAGTCAAAAGTTGAATATAGTAATAACCAGTCGCGATGGTACATAGTACAGTGTAGCCGATTTCAATTAACAAAAAGACCAGGCAAAAATGCAAAAGTGGAAAAACTGTTCCAGTTCTCCTGGTAAGAGGCTAATCCGACGTATTTTGTGACGAGAAATCGAATGGTGCAAACCGCGCTGCTCTCCGACCAATACTTTTGGCTGTAGCGACAATTCAATGATCATTGATGTCATAACCACTTGCCCAGCAACGGGTCTTACTCCATGGAAACCAGAGAAATTTGCAATTTTTCAACTGCTGCCGATGACTGGCTCAATACCGCTTCTTTTGGCACCTTATTAATGTGGGCCTGTGGTCAGTTGTACTTTTTACAGCAGACTGTATCAAGTACCTTGTGTTTTTTATGTACAAATGGTGTGGTTTTTCTACACGTAGATAAAGACATTGAGATTGTCTTGGACTTAGAAGTAAGACAATTGCTGGGTGAGTTAAATGCGCGTAGAGAAAAGATTTGAGGTCTTCTGGGCTACCGAAGGGCACATAACTTATAGTCAAATGTTGAATATAGTAATGACCAGTCGCGATGGTACATAATACAGTGTAGCCGATTTCAATTAACAAAAAGACCAGGCAAAAATGCAAAAGTGGAAAAACTGTTCCAGTTCTCCTGGTAAGAGGCTAATCCGACGTATTTTGTGACGAGAAATCGAATGGTGCAAACCGCGTTGCTCTCCGACCAATACTTTTGGCTGTAGCGACAATTGAATGATCATTGATGTCATAATCACGTGCCCAGCAACGGCTCTTACTCCATGGAAACCAGAGAAATTTGCAATTTTTCACCTGCTGCCGATGCCTGGCTCAATTCCGCATCTTTTGGCACCTTATTAATGTGGGCCTGTGGTCAGTTGTACTTTTTACAGCAGACTGTATCAAGTACCTTGTGTTTTTTATGTACAAATGGTGTGGTTTTTCTACACGTAGATAAAGACATTGAGATTGTCTTGGACTTAGAAGTAAGACAATTGCTGGGTGAGTTAAATGGGCTTAGCCCAAAGATTTGACGTCTTCTGGGCTACCGAAGGGCACATAACTTATAGTCAAAAGTTGAATATAGTAATGACCGGTCGCGATGGTACATAGTACAGTGGAGCCGATTTCAATTAACAAAAAGACCAGGCAAAAATGCAAAAGTGGAAAAACTGTTCCAGTGCTGCTGGTAAGAGGCTAATCCGACGTATTTTGTGACGAAAAATAGAATGGTGCAAACCGCGTTGCTCTCCGACCAATACTTTTGGCTGTAGCGACAATTGAATGATCATTGATGTCATAATCACGTGCCCAACAACGGCTCTTACTCCATGGAAACTAGGGAAATTTGCAATTTTTCAACTGCTGCCGATGCCTGTCTCAATTCCGCTTTTTTTGGCACCTTATCAATGTGGGCCTGTGGTCAGTTGTACTTTTTACAGCAGACTGTATCAAGTACCTTGTGTTTTTTATGTACAAATGGTGTGGTTGTTCTACACGTAGATAAAGACATTGAGATTGTCTTGGACTTAGAAGTAAGACAATTGCTGGGTGAGTTAAATGGGCTTAGCCCAAATATTTGACGTCTTCTGGGCTACCGAAGGGCACATAACTTATAGTCAAAAGTTGAATATAGTAATGACCAGTCGCGATGGTACATAGTACAGTGTAGCCGATTTCAATTAACAAAAAGACCAGGCAAAAATGCAAAAGTGGAAAAACTGTTCCAGTGTTGCTGGTAAGAGGCTAATCCGACGTATTTTGTGACGAGAAATCGAATGGTGCAAACCGCGTTACTCTCCGACCAATACTTTTGGCTGTAGCGACAATTGAATGATCATTGATGTCATAATCACGTGCCCAGCAACGGCTCTTACTCCATGGAAACCAGGGAAATTTGCAATTATTCAACAGTTGCCGATGCCTGGCTCAATTCCGCTTCTTTTGGCACCTTATTAATGTGGGCCTGTGGTCAGTTGTACTTTTTACAGCAGACTGTATCAAGTACCTTGTGTTTTTTATGTACAAATGGTGTGGTTGTTCTACACGTAGATAAAGACATTGAGATTGTCTTGGACTTAGAAGTAAGACAATTGCTGGGTGAGTTAAATGGGCTTAGCCCAAACATTTGAGGTCTTTTGGGCTACCGAAGGGCACATAACCTATAGTCAAAAGTTAAATATAGTAATGACCAGTGGCGATGGTACACAGTACAGTGTAGCCGATTTCAATTAACAAAAAGACCAGGCAAAAATGCAAAAGTGGAAAAACTGTTCCAGTGCTGCTGGTAAGAGGCTAACCCGACGTATTTTGTGACGAGAAATCGAATGGTGCAAACCGCGTTGCTCTCCAACCAATACTTTTGGCTGTAGCGACAATTGAATGATCATTGATGTCATAATCACGTGCCCAGCAACGGCTCTTACTCCATGGAAACCAGGGAAATTTGCAATTTTTCAACAGCTGCCGATGCCTGGCTCAATTCCGCATCTTTTGGCACCTTATTAATGTGGGTCTGTGGTCAGTTGTACTTTTTACAGCAGACTGTATCAAGTACCTTGTTTTTTTTATGTACAAATGGTCTGGTTTTTCTACACGTAGATAAAGACATTGAGATTGTATTGGACTTAGAAGTAAGACAATTGCTGGGTGAGTTAAATGGGCTTAGCCCAAAGATTTGACGTCTTCTGGGCTACCGAAGGGCACATAACTTATAGTCAAAAGTTGAATATAGTAATAACCAGTCGCGATGGTACATAGTACAGTGTAGCCGATTTCAATTAACAAAAAGACCAGGCAAAATGCAAAAGTGGAAAAACTGTTCCAGTTCTCCTGGTAAGAGGCTAATCCGACGTATTTTGTGACGAGAAATCGAATGGTGCAAACCGCGTTGCTCTCCGACCAATACTTTTGGCTGTAGCGACAATTCAATGATCATTGATGTCATAACCACTTGCCCAGCAACGGGTCTTACTCCATGGAAACCAGAGAAATTTGCAATTTTTCAACTGCTGCCGATGACTGGCTCAATTCCGCTTCTTTTGGCACCTTATTAATGTGGGCCTGTGGTCAGTTGTACTTTTTACAGCAGACTGTATCAAGTACCTTGTGTTTTTTATGTACAAATGGTGTGGTTTTTCTACACGTAGATAAAGACATTGAGATTGTCTTGGACTTAGAAGGAAGACAATTGCTGGGTGAGTTAAATGCGCGGAGAGAAAAGATTTGACGTCTTCTGGGCTACCAAAGGGCACATAACTTATAGTCAAAAGTTAAATATAGTAATGACCAGTCGCGATGGTACATAGTACAGTGTAGCCGATTTCAATTAACAAAAAGACCAGGCAAAAATGCAAAAGTGGAAAAACTGTTCCAGTGTTGCTGGTAAGAGGCTATTCCGACGTATTTTCTGACGAGAAATCGAATGGTGCAAACCGCGTTGCTCTCCGACCAATACTTTTGGCTGTAGCGACAATTGAATGATCATTGATGTCATAATCACGTGCCCAGCAACGGCTCTTACTCCATGGAAACCAGAGAAATTTGCAATTTTTCACCTGCTGCCGATGCCTGGCTCAATTCCGCATCTTTTGGCACCTTATTAATGTGGGCCTGTGGTCAGTTGTACTTTTTACAGCAGACTGTATCAAGTACCTTGTGTTTTTTATGTACAAATGGTGTGGTTTTTCTACACGTAGATAAAGACATTGAGATTGTCTTGGACTTAGAAGTAAGACAATTGCTGGGTGAGTTAAATGGGCTTAGCCCAAATATTTGACGTCTTCTGGGCTACCGAAGGGCACATAACTTATAGTCAAAAGTTGAATATAGTAATGACCAGTCGCGATGGTACATAGTACAGTGTAGCCGATTTCAATTAACAAAAAGACCAGGCAAAAATGCAAAAGTGGAAAAACTGTTCCAGTGTTGCTGGTAAGAGGCTAATCCGACGTATTTTGTGACGAGAAATCGAATGGTGCAAACCGCGTTACTTTCCGACCAATACTTTTGGCTGTAGCGACAATTGAATGATCATTGATGTCATAATCACGTGCCCAGCAACGGCTCTTACTCCATGGAAACCAGGGAAATTTGCAATTATTCAACAGTTGCCGATGCCTGGCTCAATTCCGCTTCTTTTGGCACCTTATTAATGTGGGCCTGTGGTCAGTTGTACTTTTTACAGCAGACTGTATCAAGTACCTTGTGATTTTTATGTACAAATGGTCTGGTTTTTCTACACTTAGATAAAGACTTTGAGATTGTCTTGGACTTAGAAGTAAGACAATTGCTGGGTGAGTTAAATGGGGTTAGCCCAAAGATTTGACATCTTCTGGGCTACCGAAGGGCACATAACTTATAGTAAAAAGTTGAATATAGTAATGACCAGTCGCGATGGTACATAGTACAGTGTAGCCGATTTCAATTAACAAAAAGACCAGGCAAAAATGCAAAAGTGGAAAAACTGTTCCAGTGCTGCTGGTAAGAGGCTAATCCGACGTATTTTGTGACGAGAAATCGAATGGTGCAAACCGCGTTGCTCTCCAACCAATACTTTTGGCTGTAGCGACAATTGAATGATCATTGATGTCATAATCACGAGCCCAGCAACGGCTCTTACTCCATGGAAACCAGGGAAATTTGCAATTTTTCAACAGCTGCCGATGCCTGGCTCAATTCCGCATCTTTTGGCACCTTATTAATGTGGGTCTGTGGTCAGTTGTACTTTTTACAGCAGACTGTATCAAGTACCTTGTGTTTTTTATGTACAAATGGTGTGGTTTTTCTACACGTAGATAAAGACATTGAGATTGTCTTGGACTTAGAAGTAAGACAATTGCTGGGTGAGTTAAATGGGCTTAGCCCAAAGATTTGAGGTCTTTTGGGCTACCGAAGGGCACATAACTTATAGTCAAAAGTTAAATATAGTAATGACCAGTGGCGATGGTACACAGTACAGTGTAGCCGATTTCAATTAACAAAAAAGACCAGGCAAAAATGCAAAAGTGGAAAAACTGTTCCAGTGCTGCTGGTAAGAGGCTAATCCGACGTATTTTCTGACGAGAAATCGAATGGTGCAAACCGCGTTGCTCTCCAACCAATACTTTTGGCTGTAGCGACAATTGAATGATCATTGATGTCATAATCACGCGCCCAGCAACGGCTCTTACTCCATGGAAACCAGGGAAATTTGCAATTTTTCAACAGCTGCCGATGCCTGGCTCAATTCCGCTTCTTTTGGCACCTTATTAATGTGGGTCTGTGGTCAGTTGTACTTTTTACAGCAGACTGTATCAAGTACCTTGTGTTTTTTATGTGCAAATTTTGTGGTTTTTCTACAAGTAGATAAAGACATTGAGATTTTCTTGGACTTAGAAGTAAGACAATTGCTGGGTGAGTTAAATGGGCTTAGCCCAAAGATTTGACGTCTTCTGGGCTACCGAAGGGCACATAACTTATAGTCAAGAGGTGAATATAGTAATAACCAGTCGCGATGGTACATAGTACAGTGTAGCCGATTTCAATTAACAAAAAGACCAGGCAAAAATGCAAAAGTGGTAAAACTGTTCCAGTGCTGCTGGTAAGAGGCTAATCCGACGTATTTTGTGACGAAAAATCGAATGGTGCAAACCGCGTTGCTCTCCGACCAATACTTTTGGCTGTAGCGACAATTGAATGATCATTGATGTCATAATCACGTGCCCATCAACGGCTCTTACTCCATGGAAACCAGGGAAATTTGCAATTTTTCAACAGCTGCCGGTGCCTGGCTCAATTCCGCATCTTTTGGCACCTTATTAATGTGGGCCTGTGGTCAGTTGTACTTTTTACAGCAGACTGTATCAAGTACCTTGTGTTTTTTATGTACAAATGGTGTGGTTTTTCTACACGTAGATAAAGACATTGAGATTGTCTTGGACTTAGAAGTAAGACAATTGCTGGGTGAGTTAAATGGGCTTAGCCCAAACATTTGACGTCTTCTGGGCTACCGAAGGGCACATAACTTATAGTCAAAAGTTAAATATAGTAATGACCAGTGGCGATGGTACACAGTACAGTGTAGCCGATTTCAATTAACAAAAAGACCAGGCAAAAATGCAAAAGTGGAAAAACTGTTCCAGTGCTGCTGGTAAGAGGCTAATCCGACGTATTTTGTGACGAGAAATCGAATGGTGCAAACCGCGTTGCTCTCCAACCAATACTTTTGGCTGTAGCGACAATTGAATGATCATTGATGTCATAATCACGTGCCCAGCAACGGCTCTTACTCCATGGAAACCAGGGAAATTTGCAATTTTTCAACAGCTGCCGATGCCTGCTCAATTCCGCATCTTTTGGCACCTTATTAATGTGGGTCTGTGGTCAGTTGTACTTTTTACAGCAGACTGTATCAAGTACCTTGTGTTTTTCATGTAGAAATGGTGTGGTTTTTCTACACGTAGATAAAGACATTGAGATTGTCCTTGGACTTAGAAGTAAGACAATTGCTGGGTGAGTTAAATGGGCTTAGCCCAAAGATTTGACGTCTTCTGGGCTACCGAAGGGCACATAACTTATAGTCAAAAGTTGAATATAGTAATAACCAGTCGCGATGGTACATAGTACAGTGTAGCCGATTTCAATTAACAAAAAGACCAGGCAAAATGCAAAAGTGGAAAAACTGTTCCAGTTCTCCTGGTAAGAGGCTAATCCGACGTATTTTGTGACGAGAAATCGAATGGTGCAAACCGCGCTGCTCTCCGACCAATACTTTTGGCTGTAGCGACAATTCAATGATCATTGATGTCATAACCACTTGCCCAGCAACGGGTCTTACTCCATGGAAACCAGAGAAATTTGCAATTTTTCAACTGCTGCCGATGACTGGCTCAATTCCGCTTCTTTTGGCACCTTATTATGTGGGCCTGTGGTCAGTTGTACTTTTTACAGCAGACTGTATCAAGTACCTTGTGTTTTTTATGTACAAATGGTGTGGTTTTTCTACACGTAGATAAAGACATTGAGATTGTCTTGGACTTAGAAGTAAGACAATTGCTGGGTGAGTTAAATGCGCGTAGAGAAAAGATTTGAGGTCTTCTGGGCTACCGAAGGGCACATAACTTATAGTCAAATGTTGAATTAGTAATGACCCAGTCGCGATGGTACATAATACAGTGTAGCCGATTTCAATTAACAAAAAGACCAGGCAAAAATGCAAAAGTGGAAAAACTGTTCCAGTGCTTCTGGTAAGAGGCTAATCCGACGTATTTTGTGACGAGAAATCGAATGGTGCAAACCGCGTTGCTCTCCGACCAATACTTTTGGCTGTAGCGACAATTGAATCATCATTGATGTCATAATCACGTGCCCAGCAACGGCTCTTACTCCATGGAAACCAGAGAAATTTGCAATTTTTCACCTGCTGCCGATGCCTGGCTCAATTCCGCATCTTTTGGCACCTTATTAATGTGGGCCTGTGGTCAGTTGTACTTTTTACAGCAGACTGTATCAAGTACCTTGTGTTTTTTATGTACAAATGGTCTGGTTTTTCTACACGTAGATAAAGACATTGAGATTGTCTTGGACTTAGAAGTAAGACAATTGCTGGGTGAGTTAAATGGGCTTAGCCCAAAGATTTGACGTCTTCTGGGCTACCGAAGGGCACATAACTTATAGTCAAAAGTTGAATATAGTAATGACCGGTCGCGATGGTACATAGTACAGTGTAGCCGATTTCAATTAACAAAAAGACCAGGCAAAAATGCAAAAGTGGAAAAACTGTTCCAGTGCTGCTGGTAAGAGGCTAATCCGACGTATTTTCTGACGAAAAATCGAATGGTGCAAACCGCGTTGCTCTCCGACCAATACTTTTGGCTGTAGCGACAATTCAATGATCATTGATGTCATAATCACGTGCCCAGCAACGGCTCTTACTCCATGGAAACTAGGGAAATTTGCAATTTTTCAACTGCTGCCGATGCCTGTCTCAATTCCGCTTTTTTTGGCACCTTATCAATGTGGGTCTGTGGTCAGTTGTACTTTTTACAGCAGACCTGTATCAAGTACCTTGTGTTTTTTATGTACAAATGGTGTGGTTGTTCTACACGTAGATAAAGACATTGAGATTGTCTTGGACTTAGAAGTAAGACAATTGCTGGGTGAGTTAAATGGGCTTAGCCCAAATATTTGACGTCTTCTGGGCTACCGAAGGGCACATAACTTATAGTCAAAGTTGAATATAGTAATGACCAGTCGCGATGGTACATAGTACAGTGTAGCCGATTTCAATTAACAAAAAGACCAGGCAAAAATGCAAAAGTGGAAAAACTGTTCCAGTGTTGCTGGTAAGAGGCTAATCCGACGTATTTTGTGACGAGAAATCGAATGGTGCAAACCGCGTTACTCTCCGACCAATACTTTTGGCTGTAGCGACAATTGAATGATCATTGATGTCATAATCACGTGCCCAGCAACGGCTCTTACTCCATGGAAACCAGGGAAATTTGCAATTATTCAACAGTTGCCGATGCCTGGCTCAATTCGCTTCTTTTGGCACCTTATTAATGTGGGGCCTGTGGTCAGTTGTACTTTTTACAGCAGACTGTATCAAGTACCTTGTGTTTTTTATGTACAAATGGTGTGGTTTTTCTACACGTAGATAAAGACATTGAGATTGTCTTGGACTTAGAAGTAAGACAATTGCTGGGTGAGTTAAATGGGCTTAGCCCAAAGATTTGACGTCTTCTGGGCTACCGAAGGGCACATAACTTATAGTCAAAAGTTGAATATAGTAATGACCGGTCGCGATGGTACATAGTACAGTGTAGCCGATTTCAATTAACAAAAAGACCAGGCAAAAATGCAAAAGTGGAAAAACTGTTCCAGTGCTGCTGGTAAGAGGCTAATCCGACGTATTTTCTGACGAAAAATCGAATGGTGCAAACCGCGTTGCTCTCCGACCAATACTTTTGGCTGTAGCGACAATTCAATGATCATTGATGTCATAATCACGTGCCCAGCAACGGCTCTTACTCCATGGAAACTAGGGAAATTTGCAATTTTTCAACTGCTGCCGATGCCTGTCTCAATTCCGCTTTTTTTGGCACCTTATCAATGTGGGTCTGTGGTCAGTTGTACTTTTTACAGCAGACTGTATCAAGTACCTTGTGTTTTTTATGTACAAATGGTGTGGTTGTTCTACACGTAGATAAAGACATTGAGATTGTCTTGGACTTAGAAGTAAGACAATTGCTGGGTGAGTTAAATGGGCTTAGCCCAATTATTTGACGTCTTCTGGGCTACCGAAGGGCACATAACTTATAGTCAAAAGTTGAATATAGTAATGACCAGTCGCGATGGTACATAGTACAGTGTAGCCGATTTCAATTAACAAAAAGACCAGGCAAAAATGCAAAAGTGGAAAAACTGTTCCAGTGTTGCTGGTAAGAGGCTAATCCGACGTATTTTGTGACGAGAAATCGAATGGTGCAAACCGCGTTACTCTCCGACCAATACTTTTGGCTGTAGCGACAATTGAATGATCATTGATGTCATAATCACGTGCCCAGCAACGGCTCTTACTCCATGGAAACGAGGGAAATTTGCAATTATTCAACAGTTGCCGATGCCTGGCTCAATTCCGCTTCTTTTGGCACCTTATTAATGTGGGCCTGTGGTCAGTTGTACTTTTTACAGCAGACTGTATTAAGTACCTTGTGTTTTTTATGTACAAATGGTGTGGTTGTTCTACACGTAGATAAAGACATTGAGATTGTCTTGGACTTAGAAGTAAGACAATTGCTGGGTGAGTTAAATGGGCTTAGCCCAAATATTTGACGTCTTCTGGGCTACCGAAGGGCACATAACTTATAGTCAAAAGTTGAATATAGTAATGACCAGTCGCGATGGTACATAGTACAGTGTAGCCGATTTCAATTAACAAAAAGACCAGGCAAAAATGCAAAAGTGGAAAAACTGTTCCAGTGTTGCTGGTAAGAGGCTAATCCGACGTATTTTGTGACGAGAAATCGAATGGTGCAAACCGCGTTACTCTCCGACCAATACTTTTGGCTGTAGCGACAATTGAATGATCATTGATGTCATAATCACGTGCCCAGCAACGGCTCTTACTCCATGGAAACCAGGGAAATTTGCAATTATTCAACAGTTGCCGATGCCTGGCTCAATTCCGCTTCTTTTGGCACCTTATTAATGTGGGCCTGTGGTCAGTTGTACTTTTTACAGCAGACTGTATCAAGTACCTTGTGTTTTTTATGTACAAATGGTGTGGTTTTTCTACACGTAGATAAAGACATTGAGATTGTCTTGGACTTAGAAGTAAGACAATTGCTGAGTGAGTTAAATGGGCTTAGCCCAAACATTTGACGTCTTCTGGGCTACCGAAGGGCACATAACTTATAGTCAAAAGTTGAATATAGTAATGACCAGTCGCGATGGTACATAGTACAGTGTAGCCGATTTCAATTAACAAAAAGACCAGGCAAAAATGCAAAAGTGGAAAAACTGTTCCAGTGTTGCTGGTAAGAGGCTAATCCGACGTATTTTGTGACGAAAAATCGAATGGTGCAAACCGCGTTGCTCTCCGACCAATACTTTTGGCTGTAGCGACAATTGAATGATCATTGATGTCATAATCACGTGCCCAGCAACGGCTCTTACTCCATGGAAACCAGGGAAATTTGCAATTTTTCAACAGATGCCGGTGCCTGGCTCAATTCCGCATCTTTTGGCACCTTATTAATGTGGGCCTGTGGTCAGTTGTACTTTTTACAGCAGACTGTATCAAGTACCTTGTGTTTTTTATGTACAAATGGTCTGGTTTTTCTACACGTAGATAAAGACATTGAGATTGTCTTGGACTTAGAAGTAAGACAATTGCTGGGTGAGTTAAATGGGCTTAGCCCAAACATTTGAGGTCTTTTGGGCTACCGAAGGGCACATAACTTATAGTCAAAAGTTAAATATAGTAATGACCAGTGGCGATGGTACACAGTACAGTGTAGCCGATTTCAATTAACAAAAAGACCAGGCAAAAATGCAAAAGTGGAAAAACTGTTCCAGTGCTGCTGGTAAGAGGCTAACCCGACGTATTTTGTGACGAGAAATCGAATGGTGCAAACCGCGTTGCTCTCCAACCAATACTTTTGGCTGTAGCGACAATTGAATGATCATTGATGTCATAATCACGTGCCCAGCAACGGCTCTTACTCCATGGAAACCAGGGAAATTTGCAATTTTTCAACAGCTGCCGATGCCTGGCTCAATTCCGCATCTTTTGGCACCTTATTAATGTGGGTCTGTGGTCAGTTGTACTTTTTACAGCAGACTGTATCAAGTACCTTGTTTTTTTTATGTACAAATGGTCTGGTTTTTCTACACGTAGATAAAGACATTGAGATTGTCTTGGACTTAGAAGTAAGACAATTGCTGGGTGAGTTAAATGGGCTTAGCCCAAAGATTTGACGTCTTCTGGGCTACCGAAGGGCACATAACTTATAGTCAAAAGTTGAATATAGTAATAACCAGTCGCGATGGTACATAGTACAGTGTAGCCGATTTCAATTAACAAAAAGACCAGGCAAAAATGCAAAAGTGGAAAAACTGTTCCAGTTCTCCTGGTAAGAGGCTAATCCGACGTATTTTGTGACGAGAAATCGAATGGTGCAAACCGCGTTGCTCTCCGACCAATACTTTTGGCTGTAGCGACAATTCAATGATCATTGATGTCATAACCACTTGCCCAGCAACGGGTCTTACTCCATGGAAACCAGAGAAATTTGCAATTTTTCAACTGCTGCCGATGACTGGCTCAATTCCGCTTCTTTTGGCACCTTATTAATGTGGGCCTGTGGTCAGTTGTACTTTTTACAGCAGACTGTATCAAGTACCTTGTGTTTTTTATGTACAAATGGTGTGGTTTTTCTACACGTAGATAAAGACATTGAGATTATCTTGGACTTAGAAGGAAGACAATTGCTGGGTGAGTTAAATGCGCGGAGAGAAAAGATTTGAGGTCTTCTGGGCTACCGAAGGGCACATAACCTATAGTCAAAAGTTAAATATAGTAATGACCAGTCGCGATGGTACATAGTACAGTGTAGCCGATTTCAATTAACAAAAAGACCAGGCAAAAATGCAAAAGTGGTAAAACTGTTCCAGTGCTGCTGGTAAGAGGCTAATCCGACGTATTTTGTGACGAAAAATCGAATGGTGCAAACCGCGTTGCTCTCCGACCAATACTTTTGGCTGTAGCGACAATTGAATGATCATTGATGTCATAATCACGTGCCCATCAACGGCTCTTACTCCATGGAAACCAGGGAAATTTGCAATTTTTCAACAGCTGCCGGTGCCTGGCTCAATTCCGCATCTTTTGGCACCTTATTAATGTGGGCCTGTGGTCAGTTGTACTTTTTACAGCAGACTGTATCAAGTACCTTGTGTTTTTTATGTACAAATGGTGTGGTTTTTCTACACGTAGATAAAGACATTGAGATTGTCTTGGACTTAGAAGTAAGACAATTGCTGGGTGAGTTAAATGGGCTTAGCCCAAACATTTGACGTCTTCTGGGCTACCGA
The DNA here is from genome assembly GCF_032854445.1 of Liolophura sinensis. Taxonomy (NCBI): domain Eukaryota; kingdom Metazoa; phylum Mollusca; class Polyplacophora; order Chitonida; family Chitonidae; genus Liolophura; species Liolophura sinensis. The sequence continues at coordinate 18,207 of NW_027017981.1, forward strand.
AGGGCACATAACTTATAGTCAAAAGTTAAATATAGTAATGACCAGTGGCGATGGTACACAGTACAGTGTAGCCGATTTCAATTAACAAAAAGACCAGGCAAAAATGCAAAAGTGGAAAAACTGTTCCAGTGCTGCTGGTAAGAGGCTAATCCGACGTATTTTGTGACGAGAAATCGAATGGTGCAAACCGCGTTGCTCTCCAACCAATACTTTTGGCTGTAGCGACAATTGAATGATCATTGATGTCATAATCACGAGCCCAGCAACGGCTCTTACTCCATGGAAACCAGGGAAATTTGCAATTTTTCAACAGCTGCCGATGCCTGGCTCAATTCCGCATCTTTTGGCACCTTATTAATGTGGGTCTGTGGTCAGTTGTACTTTTTACAGCAGACTGTATCAAGTACCTTGTGTTTTTCATGTAGAAATGGTCTGGTTTTTCTACACGTAGATAAAGACATTGAGATTGTCTTGGACTTAGAAGTAAGACAATTGCTGGGTGAGTTAAATGGGCTTAGCCCAAAGATTTGACGTCTTCTGGGCTACCGAAGGGCACATAACTTATAGTCAAAAGTTGAATATAGTAATAACCAGTCGCGATGGTACATAGTACAGTGTAGCCGATTTCAATTAACAAAAAGACCAGGCAAAAATGCAAAAGTGGAAAAACTGTTCCAGTTCTCCTGGTAAGAGGCTAATCCGACGTATTTTGTGACGAGAAATCGAATGGTGCAAACCGCGCTGCTCTCCGACCAATACTTTTGGCTGTAGCGACAATTCAATGATCATTGATGTCATAACCACTTGCCCAGCAACGGGTCTTACTCCATGGAAACCAGAGAAATTTGCAATTTTTCAACTGCTGCCGATGACTGGCTCAATTCCGCTTCTTTTGGCACCTTATTAATGTGGGCCTGTGGTCAGTTGTACTTTTTACAGCAGACTGTATCAAGTACCTTGTGTTTTTTATGTACAAATGGTGTGGTTTTTCTACACGTAGATAAAGACATTGAGATTGTCTTGGACTTAGAAGTAAGACAATTGCTGGGTGAGTTAAATGCGCGTAGAGAAAAGATTTGAGGTCTTCTGGGCTACCGAAGGGCACATAACTTATAGTCAAATGTTGAATATAGTAATGACCAGTCGCGATGGTACATAATACAGTGTAGCCGATTTCAATTAACAAAAAGACCAGGCAAAAATGCAAAAGTGGAAAAACTGTTCCAGTGCTTCTGGTAAGAGGCTAATCCGACGTATTTTGTGACGAGAAATCGAATGGTGCAAACCGCGTTGCTCTCCGACCAATACTTTTGGCTGTAGCGACAATTGAATCATCATTGATGTCATAATCACGTGCCCAGCAACGGCTCTTACTCCATGGAAACCAGAGAAATTTGCAATTTTTCACCTGCTGCCGATGCCTGGCTCAATTCCGCATCTTTTGGCACCTTATTAATGTGGGCCTGTGGTCAGTTGTACTTTTTACAGCAGACTGTATCAAGTACCTTGTGTTTTTTATGTACAAATGGTGTGGTTTTTCTACACGTAGATAAAGACATTGAGATTGTCTTGGACTTAGAAGTAAGACAATTGCTGGGTGAGTTAAATGGGCTTAGCCCAAAGATTTGACGTCTTCTGGGCTACCGAAGGGCACATAACTTATAGTCAAAAGTTGAATATAGTAATGACCGGTCGCGATGGTACATAGTACAGTGTAGCCGATTTCAATTAACAAAAAGACCAGGCAAAAATGCAAAAGTGGAAAAACTGTTCCAGTGCTGCTGGTAAGAGGCTAATCCGACGTATTTTCTGACGAAAAATCGAATGGTGCAAACCGCGTTGCTCTCCGACCAATACTTTTGGCTGTAGCGACAATTCAATGATCATTGATGTCATAATCACGTGCCCAGCAACGGCTCTTACTCCATGGAAACTAGGGAAATTTGCAATTTTTCAACTGCTGCCGATGCCTGTCTCAATTCCGCTTTTTTTGGCACCTTATCAATGTGGGTCTGTGGTCAGTTGTACTTTTTACAGCAGACTGTATCAAGTACCTTGTGTTTTTTATGTACAAATGGTGTGGTTGTTCTACACGTAGATAAAGACATTGAGATTGTCTTGGACTTAGAAGTAAGACAATTGCTGGGTGAGTTAAATGGGCTTAGCCCAAATATTTGACGTCTTCTGGGCTACCGAAGGGCACATAACTTATAGTCAAAAGTTGAATATAGTAATGACCAGTCGCGATGGTACATAGTACAGTGTAGCCGATTTCAATTAACAAAAAGACCAGGCAAAAATGCAAAAGTGGAAAAACTGTTCCAGTGTTGCTGGTAAGAGGCTAATCCGACGTATTTTGTGACGAGAAATCGAATGGTGCAAACCGCGTTACTCTCCGACCAATACTTTTGGCTGTAGCGACAATTGAATGATCATTGATGTCATAATCACGTGCCCAGCAACGGCTCTTACTCCATGGAAACCAGGGAAATTTGCAATTATTCAACAGTTGCCGATGCCTGGCTCAATTCCGCTTCTTTTGGCACCTTATTAATGTGGGCCTGTGGTCAGTTGTACTTTTTACAGCAGACTGTATTAAGTACCTTGTGTTTTTTATGTACAAATGGTGTGGTTGTTCTACACGTAGATAAAGACATTGAGATTGTCTTGGACTTAGAAGTAAGACAATTGCTGGGTGAGTTAAATGGGCTTAGCCCAAATATTTGACGTCTTCTGGGCTACCGAAGGGCACATAACTTATAGTCAAAAGTTGAATATAGTAATGACCAGTCGCGATGGTACATAGTACAGTGTAGCCGATTTCAATTAACAAAAAGACCAGGCAAAAATGCAAAAGTGGAAAAACTGTTCCAGTGTTGCTGGTAAGAGGCTAATCCGACGTATTTTGTGACGAGAAATCGAATGGTGCAAACCGCGTTACTCTCCGACCAATACTTTTGGCTGTAGCGACAATTGAATGATCATTGATGTCATAATCACGTGCCCAGCAACGGCTCTTACTCCATGGAAACCAGGGAAATTTGCAATTATTCAACAGTTGCCGATGCCTGGCTCAATTCCGCTTCTTTTGGCACCTTATTAATGTGGGCCTGTGGTCAGTTGTACTTTTTACAGCAGACTGTATCAAGTACCTTGTGTTTTTTATGTACAAATGGTGTGGTTTTTCTACACGTAGATAAAGACATTGAGATTGTCTTGGACTTAGAAGTAAGACAATTGCTGAGTGAGTTAAATGGGCTTAGCCCAAACATTTGACGTCTTCTGGGCTACCGAAGGGCACATAACTTATAGTCAAAAGTTGAATATAGTAATGACCAGTCGCGATGGTACATAGTACAGTGTAGCCGATTTCAATTAACAAAAAGACCAGGCAAAAATGCAAAAGTGGAAAAACTGTTCCAGTGTTGCTGGTAAGAGGCTAATCCGACGTATTTTGTGACGAAAAATCGAATGGTGCAAACCGCGTTGCTCTCCGACCAATACTTTTGGCTGTAGCGACAATTGAATGATCATTGATGTCATAATCACGTGCCCAGCAACGGCTCTTACTCCATGGAAACCAGGGAAATTTGCAATTTTTCAACAGATGCCGGTGCCTGGCTCAATTCCGCATCTTTTGGCACCTTATTAATGTGGGCCTGTGGTCAGTTGTACTTTTTACAGCAGACTGTATCAAGTACCTTGTGTTTTTTATGTACAAATGGTCTGGTTTTTCTACACGTAGATAAAGACATTGAGATTGTCTTGGACTTAGAAGTAAGACAATTGCTGGGTGAGTTAAATGGGCTTAGCCCAAACATTTGAGGTCTTTTGGGCTACCGAAGGGCACATAACTTATAGTCAAAAGTTAAATATAGTAATGACCAGTGGCGATGGTACACAGTACAGTGTAGCCGATTTCAATTAACAAAAAGACCAGGCAAAAATGCAAAAGTGGAAAAACTGTTCCAGTGCTGCTGGTAAGAGGCTAACCCGACGTATTTTGTGACGAGAAATCGAATGGTGCAAACCGCGTTGCTCTCCAACCAATACTTTTGGCTGTAGCGACAATTGAATGATCATTGATGTCATAATCACGTGCCCAGCAACGGCTCTTACTCCATGGAAACCAGGGAAATTTGCAATTTTTCAACAGCTGCCGATGCCTGGCTCAATTCCGCATCTTTTGGCACCTTATTAATGTGGGTCTGTGGTCAGTTGTACTTTTTACAGCAGACTGTATCAAGTACCTTGTTTTTTTTTATGTACAAATGGTCTGGTTTTTCTACACGTAGATAAAGACATTGAGATTGTCTTGGACTTAGAAGTAAGACAATTGCTGGGTGAGTTAAATGGGCTTAGCCCAAAGATTTGACGTCTTCTGGGCTACCGAAGGGCACATAACTTATAGTCAAAAGTTGAATATAGTAATAACCAGTCGCGATGGTACATAGTACAGTGTAGCCGATTTCAATTAACAAAAAGACCAGGCAAAAATGCAAAAGTGGAAAAACTGTTCCAGTTCTCCTGGTAAGAGGCTAATCCGACGTATTTTGTGACGAGAAATCGAATGGTGCAAACCGCGTTGCTCTCCGACCAATACTTTTGGCTGTAGCGACAATTCAATGATCATTGATGTCATAACCACTTGCCCAGCAACGGGTCTTACTCCATGGAAACCAGAGAAATTTGCAATTTTTCAACTGCTGCCGATGACTGGCTCAATTCCGCTTCTTTTGGCACCTTATTAATGTGGGCCTGTGGTCAGTTGTACTTTTTACAGCAGACTGTATCAAGTACCTTGTGTTTTTTATGTACAAATGGTGTGGTTTTTCTACACGTAGATAAAGACATTGAGATTATCTTGGACTTAGAAGGAAGACAATTGCTGGGTGAGTTAAATGCGCGGAGAGAAAAGATTTGAGGTCTTCTGGGCTACCGAAGGGCACATAACCTATAGTCAAAAGTTAAATATAGTAATGACCAGTCGCGATGGTACATAGTACAGTGTAGCCGATTTCAATTAACAAAAAGACCAGGCAAAAATGCAAAAGTGGAAAAACTGTTCCAGTGTTGCTGGTAAGAGGCTATTCCGACGTATTTTCTGACGAGAAATCGAATGGTGCAAACCGCGTTGCTCTCCGACCAATACTTTTGGCTGTAGCGACAATTGAATGATCATTGATGTCATAATCACGTGCCCAGCAACGGCTCTTACTCCATGGAAACCAGAGAAATTTGCAATTTTTGACCTGCTGCCGATGCCTGGCTCAATTCCGCATCTTTTGGCACCTTATTAATGTGGGCCTGTGGTCAGTTGTACTTTTTACAGCAGACTGTATCAAGTACCTTGTGTTTTTTATGTACAAATGGTGTGGTTTTTCTACACGTAGATAAAGACATTGAGATTGTCTTGGACTTAGAAGTAAGACAATTGCTGGGTGAGTTAAATGGGCTTAGCCCAAAGATTTGACCTCTTCTGGGCTACCGAAGGGCACATAACTTATAGTCAAAAGTTGAATATAGTAATAACCAGTCGCGATGGTACATAGTACAGTGTAGCCGATTTCAATTAACAAAAAGACCAGGCAAAAATGCAAAAGTGGAAAAACTGTTCCAGTTCTCCTGGTAAGAGGCTAATCCGACGTATTTTGTGACGAGAAATCGAATGGTGCAAACCGCGTTGCTCTCCGACCAATACTTTTGGCTGTAGCGACAATTCAATGATCATTGATGTCATAACCACTTGCCCAGCAACGGGTCTTACTCCATGGAAACCAGAGAAATTTGCAATTTTTCAACTGCTGCCGATGACTGGCTCAATTCCGCTTCTTTTGGCACCTTATTAATGTGGGCCTGTGGTCAGTTGTACTTTTTACAGCAGACCTGTATCAAGTACCTTGTGTTTTTTATGTACAAAATGGTGTGGTTTTTCTACACGTAGATAAAGACATTGAGATTGTCTTGGACTTAGAAGTAAGACAATTGCTGGGTGAGTTAAATGCGCGTAGAGAAAAGATTTGAGGTCTTCTGGGCTACCGAAGGGCACATAACTTATAGTCAAATGTTGAATATAGTAATGACCAGTCGCGATGGTACATAGTACAGTGTAGCCGATTTCAATTAACAAAAAGACCAGGCAAAAATGCAAAAGTGGAAAAACTGTTCCAGTGCTTCTGGTAAGAGGCTAATCCGACGTATTTTGTGACGAGAAATCGAATGGTGCAAACCGCGTTGCTCTCCGACCAATACTTTTGGCTGTAGCGACAATTGAATGATCATTGATGTCATAATCACGTGCCCAGCAACGGCTCTTACTCCATGGAAACCAGAGAAATTTGCAATTTTTCACCTGCTGCCGATGCCTGGCTCAATTCCGCATCTTTTGGCACCTTATTAATGTGGGCCTGTGGTCAGTTGTACTTTTTACAGCAGACTGTATCAAGTACCTTGTGTTTTTTATGTACAAATGGTCTGGTTTTTCTACACGTAGATAAAGACATTGAGATTGTCTTGGACTTAGAAGTAAGACAATTGCTGGGTGAGTTAAATGGGCTTAGCCCAAAGATTTGACGTCTTCTGGGCTACCGAAGGGCACATAACTTATAGTCAAAAGTTGAATATAGTAATGACCGGTCGCGATGGTACATAGTACAGTGTAGCCGATTTCAATTAACAAAAAGACCAGGCAAAAATGCAAAAGTGGAAAAACTGTTCCAGTGCTGCTGGTAAGAGGCTAATCCGACGTATTTTGTGACGAAAGATCGAATGGTGCAAACCGCGTTGCTCTCCGACCAATACTTTTGGCTGTAGCGACAATTGAATGATCATTGATGTCATAATCACGTGCCCAACAACGGCTCTTACTCCATGGAAACTAGGGAAATTTGCAATTTTTCAACTGCTGCCGATGCCTGTCTCAATTCCGTTTTTTTTGGCACCTTATCAATGTGGGCCTGTGGTCAGTTGTACTTTTTACAGCAGACTGTATCAAGTACCTTGTGTTTTTTATGTACAAATGGTGTGGTTGTTCTACACGTAGATAAAGACATTGAGATTGTCTTGGACTTAGAAGTAAGACAATTGCTGGGTGAGTTAAATGGGCTTAGCCCAAATATTTGACGTCTTCTGGGCTACCGAAGGGCACATAACTTATAGTCAAAAGTTGAATATAGTAATGACCAGTCGCGATGGTACATAGTACAGTGTAGCCGATTTCAATTAACAAAAAGACCAGGCAAAAATGCAAAAGTGGAAAAACTGTTCCAGTGCTGCTGGTAAGAGGCTAATCCGACGTATTTTGTGACGAGAAATCGAATGGTGCAAACCGCGTTACTCTCCGACCAATACTTTTGGCTGTAGCGACAATTGAATGATCATTGATGTCATAATCACGTGCCCAGCAACGGCTCTTACTCCATGGAAACCAGGGAAATTTGCAATTATTCAACAGTTGCCGATGCCTGGCTCAATTCCGCTTCTTTTGGCACCTTATTAATGTGGGCCTGTGGTCAGTTGTACTTTTTACAGCAGACTGTATCAAGTACCTTGTGTTTTTTATGTACAAATGGTGTGGTTGTTCTACACGTAGATAAAGACATTGAGATTGTCTTGGACTTAGAAGTAAGACAATTGCTGAGTGAGTTAAATGGGCTTAGCCCAAACATTTGAGGTCTTTTGGGCTACCGAAGGGCACATAACTTATAGTCAAAAGTTAAATATAGTAATGACCAGTGGCGATGGTACACAGTACAGTGTAGCCGATTTCAATTAACAAAAAGACCAGGCAAAAATGCAAAAGTGGAAAAACTGTTCCAGTGCTGCTGGTAAGAGGCTAACCCGACGTATTTTGTGACGAGAAATCGAATGGTGCAAACCGCGTTGCTCTCCAACCAATACTTTTGGCTGTAGCGACAATTGAATGATCATTGATGTCATAATCACGTGCCCAGCAACGGCTCTTACTCCATGGAAACCAGGGAAATTTGCAATTTTTCAACAGCTGCCGATGCCTGGCTCAATTCCGCATCTTTTGGCACCTTATTAATGTGGGTCTGTGGTCAGTTGTACTTTTTACAGCAGACTGTATCAAGTACCTTGTTTTTTTTATGTACAAATGGTCTGGTTTTTCTACACGTAGATAAAGACATTGAGATTGTCTTGGACTTAGAAGTAAGACAATTGCTGGGTGAGTTAAATGGGCTTAGCCCAAAGATTTGACGTCTTCTGGGCTACCGAAGGGCACATAACTTATAGTCAAAAGTTGAATATAGTAATGACCAGTCGCGATGGTACATAGTACAGTGTAGCCGATTTCAATTAACAAAAAGACCAGGCAAAAATGCAAAAGTGGAAAAACTGTTCCATTGTTGCTTGTAAGAGGCTAATCCGACGTATTTTGTGACGAAAAATCGAATGGTGCAAACCGCGTTGCTCTCCGACCAATACTTTTGGCTGTAGCGACAATTGAATGATCATTGATGTCATAATCACGTGCCCAGCAACGGCTCTTACTCCATGGAAACCAGGGAAATTTGCAATTTTTCAACAGATGCCGGTGCCTGGCTCAATTCCGCATCTTTTGGCACCTTATTAATGTGGGCCTGTGGTCAGTTGTACTTTTTACAGCAGACTGTATCAAGTACCTTGTGTTTTTTATGTACAAATGGTCTGGTTTTTCTACACGTAGATAAAGACATTGAGATTGTCTTGGACTTAGAAGTAAGACAATTGCTGGGTGAGTTAAATGGGCTTAGCCCAAACATTTGAGGTCTTTTGGGCTACCGAAGGGCACATAACTTATAGTCAAAAGTTAAATATAGTAATGACCAGTGGCGATGGTACACAGTACAGTGTAGCCGATTTCAATTAACAAAAAGACTAGGCAAAAATGCAAAAGTGGAAAAACTGTTCCAGTGCTGCTGGTAAGAGGCTAACCCGACGTATTTTGTGACGAGAAATCGAATGGTGCAAACCGCGTTGCTCTCCAACCAATACTTTTGGCTGTAGCGACAATTGAATGATCATTGATGTCATAATCACGTGCCCAGCAACGGCTCTTACTCCATGGAAACCAGGGAAATTTGCAATTTTTCAACAGCTGCCGATGCCTGGCTCAATTCCGCATCTTTTGGCACCTTATTAATGTGGGTCTGTGGTCAGTTGTACTTTTTACAGCAGACTGTATCAAGTACCTTGTTTTTTTTATGTACAAATGGTCTGGTTTTTCTACACGTAGATAAAGACATTGAGATTGTATTGGACTTAGAAGTAAGACAATTGCTGGGTGAGTTAAATGGGCTTAGCCCAAAGATTTGACGTCTTCTGGGCTACCGAAGGGCACATAACTTATAGTCAAAAGTTGAATATAGTAATAACCAGTCGCGATGGTACATAGTACAGTGTAGCCGAATTCAATTAACAAAAAGACCAGGCAAAAATGCAAAAGTGGAAAAACTGTTCCAGTTCTCCTGGTAAGAGGCTAATCCGACGTATTTTGTGACGAGAAATCGAATGGTGCAAACCGCGTTGCTCTCCGACCAATACTTTTGGCTGTAGCGACAATTCAATGATCATTGATGTCATAACCACTTGCCCAGCAACGGGTCTTACTCCATGGAAACCAGAGAAATTTGCAATTTTTCAACTGCTGCCGATGACTGGCTCAATTCCGCTTCTTTTGGCACCTTATTAATGTGGGCCTGTGGTCAGTTGTACTTTTTACAGCAGACTGTATCAAGTACCTTGTGTTTTTTATGTACAAATGGTGTGGTTTTTCTACACGTAGATAAAGACATTGAGATTGTCTTGGACTTAGAAGGAAGACAATTGCTGGGTGAGTTAAATGCGCGGAGAGAAAAGATTTGAGGTCTTCTGGGCTACCAAAGGGCACATAACTTATAGTCAAAAGTTAAATATAGTAATGACCAGTCGCGATGGTACATAGTACAGTGTAGCCGATTTCAATTAACAAAAAAACCAGGCAAAAATGCAAAAGTGGAAAAACTGTTCCAGTGTTGCTGGTAAGAGGCTATTCCGACGTATTTTCTGACGAGAAATCGAATGGTGCAAACCGCGTTGCTCTCCGACCAATACTTTTGGCTGTAGCGACAATTGAATGATCATTGATGTCATAATCACGTGCCCAGCAACGGCTCTTACTCCATGGAAACCAGAGAAATTTGCAATTTTTCACCTGCTGCCGATGCCTGGCTCAATTCCGCATCTTTTGGCACCTTATTAATGTGGGCCTGTGGTCAGTTGTACTTTTTACAGCAGACTGTATCAAGTACCTTGTGTTTTTTATGTACAAATGGTGTGGTTTTTCTACACGTAGATAAAGACATTGAGATTGTCTTGGACTTAGAAGTAAGACAATTGCTGGGTGAGTTAAATGGGCTTAGCCCAAATATTTGACGGCTTCTGGGCTACCGAAGGGCACATAACTTGTAGTCAAAAGTTGAATATAGTAATGACCAGTCGCGATGGTACATAGTACAGTGTAGCCGATTTCAATTAACAAAAAGACCAGGCAAAAATGCAAAAGTGGAAAAACTGTTCCAGTGTTGCTGGTAAGAGGCTAATCCGACGTATTTTGTGACGAGAAATCGAATGGTGCAAACCGCGTTACTTTCCGACCAACACTTTTGGCTGTAGCGACAATTGAATGATCATTGATGTCATAATCACGTGCCCAGCAACGGCTCTTACTCCATGGAAACCAGGGAAATTTGCAATTATTCAACAGTTGCCGATGCCTGGCTCAATTCCGCTTCTTTTGGCACCTTATTAATGTGGGCCTGTGGTCAGTTGTACTTTTTACAGCAGACTGTATCAAGTACCTTGTGTTTTTTATGTACAAATGGTGTGGTTTTTCTACACGTAGATAAAGACATTGAGATTGTCTTGGACTTAGAAGTAAGACAATTGCTGAGTGAGTTAAATGGGCTTAGCCCAAAGATTTGACGTCTTCTGGGCTACCGAAGGGCACATAACTTATAGTCAAAAGTTGAATATAGTAATGACCAGTCGCGATGGTACATAGTACAGTGTAGCCGATTTCAATTAACAAAAAGACCAGGCAAAAATGCAAAAGTGGAAAAACTGTTCCAGTGTTGCTGGTAAGAGGCTAATCCGACGTATTTTGTGACGAGAAATCGAATGGTGCAAACCGCGTTGCTCTCCGACCAATACTTTTGGCTGTAGCGACAATTGAATGATCATTGATGTCATAATCACGTGCCCAGCAACGGCTCTTACTCCATGGAAACCAGGGAAGTTTGCAATATTTCAACAGGTGCCGATGCCTGGCTCAATTCCGCTTCTTTTGGCACCTTATTAATGTGGGTCTGTGGTCAGTTGTACTTTTTACAGCAGACTGTATCAAGTACCTTGTGATTTTTATGTACAAATGGTCTGGTTTTTCTACACTTAGATAAAGACTTTGAGATTGTCTTGGACTTAGAAGTAAGACAATTGCTGGGTGAGTTAAATGGGGTTAGCCCAAAGATTTGACATCTTCTGGGCTACCGAAGGGCACATAACTTATAGTAAAAAGTTGAATATAGTAATGACCAGTCGCGATGGTACATAGTACAGTGTAGCCGATTTCAATTAACAAAAAGACCAGGCAAAAATGCAAAAGTGGAAAAACTGTTCCAGTGCTGCTGGTAAGAGGCTAATCCGACGTATTTTGTGACGAGAAATCGAATGGTGCAAACCGCGTTGCTCTCCAACCAATACTTTTGGCTGTAGCGACAATTGAATGATCATTGATGTCATAATCACGAGCCCAGCAACGGCTCTTACTCCATGGAAACCAGGGAAATTTGCAATTTTTCAACAGCTGCCGATGCCTGGCTCAATTCCGCATCTTTTGGCACCTTATTAATGTGGGTCTGTGGTCAGTTGTACTTTTTACAGCAGACTGTATCAAGTACCTTGTGTTTTTTATGTACAAATGGTGTGGTTTTTCTACACGTAGATAAAGACATTGAGATTGTCTTGGACTTAGAAGTAAGACAATTGCTGGGTGAGTTAAATGGGCTTAGCCCAAAGATTTGAGGTCTTTTGGGCTACCGAAGGGCACATAACTTATAGTCAAAAGTTAAATATAGTAATGACCAGTGGCGATGGTACACAGTACAGTGTAGCCGATTTCAATTAACAAAAAGACCAGGCAAAAATGCAAAAGTGGAAAAACTGTTCCAGTGCTGCTGGTAAGAGGCTAATCCGACGTATTTTGTGACGAGAAATCGAATGGTGCAAACCGCGTTGCTCTCCGACCAATACTTTTGGCTGTAGCGACAATTGAATGATCATTGATGTCATAACCACTTGCCCAGCAACGGGTCTTACTCCATGGAAACCAGAGAAATTTGCAATTTTTCAACTGCTGCCGATGACTGGCTCAATTCCGCTTCTTTTGGCACCTTATTAATGTGGGCCTGTGGTCAGTTGTACTTTTTACAGCAGACTGTATCAAGTACCTTGTGTTTTTTATGTACAAATGGTCTGGTTTTTCTACACGTAGATAAAGACATTGAGATTGTCTTGGACTTAGAAGGAAGACAATTGCTGGGTGAGTTAAATGCGCGTAGAGAAAAGATTTGAGGTCTTCTGGGCTACCGAAGGGCACATAACTTATAGTCAAAAGTTAAATATAGTAATGACCAGTCGCGATGATACATAGTACAGTGTAGCCGATTTCAATTAACAAAAAGACCAGGCAAAAATGCAAAAGTGGAAAAACTGTTCCAGTGTTGCTGGTAAGAGGCTAATCCGACGTATTTTCTGACGAGAAATCGAATGGTGCAAACCGCGTTGCTCTCCGACCAATACTTTTGGCTGTAGCGACAATTGAATGATCATTGATGTCATAATCACGTGCCCAGCAACGGCTCTTACTCCATGGAAACCAGAGAAATTTGCAATTTTTCACCTGCTGCCGATGCCTGGCTCAATTCCGCATCTTTTGGCACCTTATTAATGTGGGCCTGTGGTCAGTTGTACTTTTTACAGCAGACTGTATCAAGTACCTTGTGTTTTTTATGTACAAATGGTGTGGTTTTTCTACACGTAGATAAAGACATTGAGATTGTCTTGGACTTAGAAGTAAGACAATTGCTGGGTGAGTTAAATGGGCTTAGCCCAAAGATTTGAGGTCTTTTGGGCTACCGAAGGGCACATAACTTATAGTCAAAAGTTAAATATAGTAATGACTAGTGGCGATGGTACACAGTACAGTGTAGCCGATTTCAATTAACAAAAAGACCAGGCAAAAATGCAAAAGTGGAAAAACTGTTCCAGTGCTGCTGGTAAGAGGCTAATCCGACGTATTTTGTGACGAGAAATCGAATGGTGCAAACCGCGTTGCTCTCCGACCAATACTTTTGGCTGTAGCGACAATTGAATGATCATTGATGTCATAACCACTTGCCCAGCAACGGGTCTTACTCCATGGAAACCAGAGAAATTTGCAATTTTTCAACTGCTGCCGATGACTGGCTCATTCCGCTTCTTTTGGCACCTTATTAATGTGGGCCTGTGGTCAGTTGTACTTTTTACAGCAGACTGTATCAAGTACCTTGTGTTTTTTATGTACAAATGGTGTGGTTTTTCTACACGTAGATAAAGACATTGAGATTGTCTTGGACTTAGAAGGAAGACAATTGCTGGGTGAGTTAAATGCGCGTAGAGAAAAAGATTTGAGGTCTTCTGGGCTACCGAAGGGCACATAACTTATAGTCAAAAGTTAAATATAGTAATGACCAGTCGCGATGGTACATAGTACAGTGTAGCCGATTTCAATTAACAAAAAGACCAGGCAAAAATGCAAAAGTGGAAAAACTGTTCCAGTGCTGCTGGTAAGAGGCTAATCCGACGTATTTTCTGACGAGAAATCGAATGGTGCAAACCGCGTTGCTCTCCGACCAATACTTTTGGCTGTAGCGACAATTGAATGATCATTGATGTCATAATCACGTGCCCAGCAACGGCTCTTACTCCATGGAAACCAGAGAAATTTGAAATTTTTCACCTGCTGCCGATGCCTGGCTCAATTCCGCATCTTTTGGCACCTTATTAATGTGGGCCTGTGGTCAGTTGTACTTTTTACAGCAGACTGTATCAAGTACCTTGTGTTTTTTATGTACAAATGGTGTGGTTTTTCTACACGTAGATAAAGACATTGAGATTGTCTTGGACTTAGAAGTAAGACAATTGCTGGGTGAGTTAAATGGGCTTAGCCCAAAGATTTGACGTCTTCTGGGCTACCGAAGGGCACATAACTTATAGTCAAAAGTTGAATATAGTAATGACCGGTCGCGATGGTACATAGTACAGTGTAGCCGATTTCAATTAACAAAAAGACCAGGCAAAAATTCAAAAGTGGAAAAACTGTTCCAGTGCTGCTGGTAAGAGGCTAATCCGACGTATTTTCTGACGAGAAATCGAATGGTGCAAACCGCGTTACTCTCCGACCAATACTTTTGGCTGTAGCGACAATTGAATGATCATTGATGTCATAATCACGTGCCCAGCAACGGCTCTTACTCCATGGAAACCAGGGAAATTTGCAATTATTCAACAGTTGCCGATGCCTGGCTCAATTCCGCTTCTTTTGGCACCTTATTAATGTGGGCCTGTGGTCAGTTGTACTTTTTACAGCAGACTGTATCAAGTACCTTGTGTTTTTTATGTACAAATGGTGTGGTTTTTCTACACGTAGATAAAGACATTGAGATTGTCTTGGACTTAGAAGTAAGACAATTGCTGAGTGAGTTAAATGGGCTGAGCCCAAAGATTTGACGTCTTCTGGGCTACCGAAGGGCACATAACTTATAGTCAAAAGTTGAATATAGTAATGACCAGTCGCGATGGTACATAGTACAGTGTAGCCGATTTCAATTAACAAAAAGACCAGGCAAAAATGCAAAAGTGGAAAAACTGTTCCAGTGTTTGCTGGTAAGAGGCTAATCCGACGTATTTTGTGACGAGAAATCGAATGGTACAAACCGCGTTGCTCTCCGACCAATACTTTTGGCTGTAGCGACAATTGAATGATCATTGATGTCATAATCACGTGCCCAGCAACGGCTCTTACTCCATGGAAACCAGGGAAATTTGCAATATTTCAACAGGTGCCGATGCCTGGCTCAATTCCACATCTTTTGGCACCTTATTTATGTGGGTCTGTGGTCAGTTGTACTTTTTACAGCAGACTGTATCAAGTACCTTGTGTTTTTTATGTGCAAATTTTGTGGTTTTTCTACAAGTAGATAAAGACATTGAGATTGTCTTGGACTTAGAAGTAAGACAATTGCTGGGTGAGTTAAATGGGCTTAGCCCAAAGATTTGACGTCTTCTGGGCTACCGAAGGGCACATAACTTATAGTCAAAAGTTGAATATAGTAATGACCGGTCGCGATGGTACATAGTACAGTGTAGCCGATTTCAATTAACAAAAAGACCAGGCAAAAATGCAAAAGTGGAAAAACTGTTCCAGTGCTGCTGGTAAGACGCTAATCCGACGTATTTTCTGACGAGAAATCGAATGGTGCAAACCGCGTTGCTCTCCGACCAATACTTTTGGCTGTAGCGACAATTGAATGATCATTGATGTCATAATCACGTGCCCAGCAACGGCTCTTACTCCATGGAAACAAGGGAAATTTGCAATTTTTCAACTGCTGCCGATGCCTGGCTCAATTCCGCTTCTTTTGGCACCTTATCAATGTGGGCCTGTGGTCAGTTGTACTTTTTACAGCAGACTGTATCAAGTACCTTGTGTTTTTTATGTACAAATGGTGTGGTTTTTCTACACGTAGATAAAGACATTGAGATTGTCTTGGACTTAGAAGTAAGACAATTGCTGGGTGAGTTAAATGGGCTTAGCCAAAGATTTGACGTCTTCTGGGCTACCGAAGGGCACATAACTTATAGTCAAAAGTTGAATATAGTAATGACCGGTCGCGATGGTACATAGTACAGTGTAGCCGATTTCAATTAACAAAAAGACCAGGCAAAAATGCAAAAGTGGAAAAACTGTTCCAGTGCTGCTGGTAAGAGGCTAATCCGACGTATTTTGTGACGAGAATCGAATGGTACAAACCGCGTTGCTCTCCGACCAATACTTTTGGCTGTAGCGACAATTGAATGATCATTGATGTCATAATCACGTGCCCAGCAACGGCTCTTACTCCATGGAAACCAGGGAAATTTGCAATATTTCAACAGGTGCCGATGCCTGGCTCAATTCCACATCTTTTGCACCTTATTTATGTGGGTCTGTGGTCAGTTGTACTTTTTACAGCAGACTGTATCAAACATCTTGTGTTTTTTATGTACAAATGGTGTGGTTTTTCTACACGTAGATAAAGACATTGAGATTATCTTGGACTTAGAAGTAAGACAATTGCTGGGTGAGTTAAATGGGCTTAGCCCAAAGATTTGACATCTTCTGGGCTACCGAAAAGCACATAACTTATAGTCAAAAGTTGAATATAGTAATGACCAGTCGCGATGGTACATAGTACAGTGTAGCCGATTTCAATTAACAAAAAGACCAGGCCAAAATGCAAAAGTGGAAAAACTGTTCCAGTGCTGCTGGTAAGAGGCTAATCCGACATATTTTGTGACGAGAAATCGAATGGTGCAAACCGCGTTGCTCTCCGACCAATACTTTTGGCTGTAGCGACAATTGAATGATCATTGATGTCATAATCACGTGCCCAGCAACGGCTCTTACTCCATGGAAACCAGGGAAATTTGCAATTTTTCAACAGCTGCCGATCCCTGGCTCAATTCCGCATCTTTTGGCACCTTATTAATGTGGGTCTGTGGTCAGTTGTACTTTTTACAGCAGACTGTATCAAGTACCTTGTGTTTTTCATGTACAAATGGTGTGGTTTTTCTACACGTAGATAAAGACATTGAGATTGTCTTGGACTTAGAAGTAAGACAATTGCTGGGTGAGTTAAATGGGCTTAGCCCAAAGATTTGACGTCTTCTGGGCTACCGAAGGGCACATAACTTATAGTCAAAAGTTGAATATAGTAATAACCAGTCGCGATGGTACATAGTACAGTGTAGCCGATTTCAATTAACAAAAAGACCAGGCAAAAATGCAAAAGTGGAAAAACTGTTCCAGTGCTGCTGGTAAGAGGCTAATCCGACGTATTTTCTGACGAGAAATCGAATGGTGCAAACCGCGTTGCTCTCCGACCATTACTTTTGGCTGTAGCGACAATTGAATGATCATTGATGTCATAATCACGTGCCCAGCAACGGCTCTTACTCCATGGAAACCAGAGAAATTTGCAATTTTTCACCTGCTGCCGATGCCTGGCTCAATTCCGGATCTTTTGGCACCTTATTAATGTGGGCCTGTGGTCAGTTGTACTTTTTACAGCAGACTGTATCAAGTACCTTGTGTTTTTTATGTACAAATGGTGTGGTTTTTCTACACGTAGATAAAGACATTGAGATTGTCTTGGACTTAGAAGTAAGACAATTGCTGGGTGAGTTAAATGGGCTTAGCCCAAAGATTTGACGTCTTCTGGGCTACCGAAGGGCACATAACTTATAGTCAAAAGTTGAATATAGTAATGACCGGTCGCGATGGTACATAGTACAGTGTAGCCGATTTCAATTAACAAAAAGACCAGGCAAAAATGCAAAAGTGGAAAAACTGTTCCAGTGCTGCTGGTAAGAGGCTAATCCGACGTATTTTCTGACGAGAAATCGAATGGTGCAAACCGCGTTGCTCTCCGACCAATACTTTTGGCTGTAGCGACAATTGAATGATCATTGATGTCATAATCACGTGCCCAGCAACGGCTCTTACTCCATGGAAACCAGGGAAATTTGCAATTTTTCAACTGCTGCCGATGCCTGGCTCATTCCTCTTCTTTTGGGACCTTATCAATGTGGGCCTGTGGTCAGTTGTACTTTTTACAGCAGGACTGTATCAAGTACCTTGTGTTTTTTATGTACAAATGGTGTGGTTTTTCTACACGTAGATAAAGACATTGAGATTGTCTTGGACTTAGAAGTAAGACAATTGCTGGGTGAGTTAAATGGGCTTAGCCCAAAGATTTGACGTCTTCTGGGCTACCGAAGGGCACATAACTTATACTCAAAAGTTGAATATAGTAATAACCAGTCGCGATGGTACATAGTACAGTGTAGCCGATTTCAATTAACAAAAAGACCAGGCAAAAATGCAAAAGTGGAAAAACTGTTCCAGTGTTGCTGGTAAGAGGCTAATCCGACGTATTTTGTGACGAGAAATCGAATGGTGCAAACCGCGTTACTCTCCGACCAATACTTTTGGCTGTAGCGACAATTCAATGATCATTGATGTCATAACCACTTGCCCAGCAACGGGTCTTACTCCATGGAAACCAGAGAAATTTGCAATTTTTCAACTGCTGCCGATGACTGGCTCAATTCCGCTTCTTTTGGCACCTTATTAATGTGGGCCTGTGGTCAGTTGTACTTTTTACAGCAGACTGTATCAAGCACCTTGTGTTTTTTATGTACAAATGGTGTGGTTTTTCTACACGTAGATAAAGACATTGAGATTGTCTTGGACTTAGAAGGAAGACAATTGCTGGGTGAGTTATATGCGCGTAGAGAAAAGATTTGAGGTCTTCTGGGCTACCGAAGGGCACATAACTTATAGTCAAAAGTTAAATATAGTAATGACCAGTCGCGATGGTACATAGTACAGTGTAGCCGATTTCAATTAACAAAAAGACCAGGCAAAAATGCAAAAGTGGAAAAACTGTTCCAGTGCTGCTGGTAAGAGGCTAATCCGACGTATTTTCTGACGAGAAATCGAATGGTGCAAACCGCGTTGCTCTCCGACCAATACTTTTGGCTGTAGCGACAATTGAATGATCATTGATGTCATAATCACGTGCCCAGCAACGGCTCTTACTCCATGGAAACCAGAGAAATTTGAAATTTTTCACCTGCTGCCGATGCCTGGCTCAATTCCGCATCTTTTGGCACCTTATTAATGTGGGCCTGTGGTCAGTTGTACTTTTTACAGCAGACTGTATCAAGTACCTTGTGTTTTTTATGTACAAATGGTGTGGTTTTTCTACACGTAGATAAAGACATTGAGATTGTCTTGGACTTAGAAGTAAGACAATTGCTGGGTGAGTTAAATGGGCTTAGCCCAAAGATTTGACGTCTTCTGGGCTACCGAAGGGCACATAACTTATAGTCAAAAGTTGAATATAGTAATGACCGGTCGCGATGGTACATAGTACAGTGTAGCCGATTTCAATTAACAAAAAGACCAGGCAAAAATGCAAAAGTGGAAAAACTGTTCCAGTGCTGCTGGTAAGAGGCTAATCCGACGTATTTTCTGACGAGAAATCGAATGGTGCAAACCGCGTTGCTCTCCGACCAATACTTTTGGCTGTAGCGACAATTGAATGATCATTGATGTCATAATCACGTGCCCAGCAACGGCTCTTACTCCATGGAAACCAGGGAAATTTGCAATTTTTCAACTGCTGCCGATGCCTGGCTCAATTCCGCATCTTTTGGCACCTTATCAATGTGGGTCTGTGGTCAGTTGTACTTTTTACAGCAGACTGTATCAAGTACCTTGTGTTTTTTATGTACAAATGGTGTGGTTTTTCTACACGTAGATAAAGACATTGAGATTGTCTTGGACTTAGAAGTAAGACAATTGCTGAGTGAGTTAAATGGGCTTAGCCCAAAGATTTGACGTCTTCTGGGCTACCGAAGGGCACATAACTTATAGTCAAAAGTTGAATATAGTAATGACCAGTCGCGATGGTACATAGTACAGTGTAGCCGATTTCAATTAACAAAAAGACCAGGCAAAAATGCAAAAGTGGAAAAACTGTTCCAGTGTTGCTGGTAAGAGGCTAATCCGACGTATTTTGTGACGAGAAATCGAATGGTGCAAACCGCGTTACTCTCCGACCAATACTTTTGGCTGTAGCGACAATTGAATGATCATTGATGTCATAATCACGTGCCCAGCAACGGCTCTTACTCCATGGAAACCAGGGAAATTTGCAATTATTCAACAGTTGCCGATGCCTGGCTCAATTCCGCTTCTTTTGGCACCTTATTAATGTGGGCCTGTGGTCAGTTGTACTTTTTACAGCAGACTGTATCAAGTACCTTGTGTTTTTTATGTACAAATGGTGTGGTTTTTCTACACGTAGATAAAGACATTGAGATTGTCTTGGACTTAGAAGTAAGACAATTGCTGAGTGAGTTAAATGGGCTGAGCCCAAAGATTTGACGTCTTCTGGGCTACCGAAGGGCACATAACTTATAGTCAAAAGTTGAATATAGTAATGACCGGTCGCGATGGTACATAGTACAGTGTAGCCGATTTCAATTAACAAAAAGACCAGGCAAAAATGCAAAAGTGGAAAAACTGTTCCAGTGCTGCTGGTAAGAGGCTAATCCGACGTATTTTGTGACGAGAAATCGAATGGTACAAACCGCGTTGCTCTCCGACCAATACTTTTGGCTGTAGCGACAATTGAATGATCATTGATGTCATAATCACGTGCCCAGCAACGGCTCTTACTCCATGGAAACCAGGGAAATTTGCAATATTTCAACAGGTGCCGATGCCTGGCTCAATTCCACATCTTTTGGCACCTTATTTATGTGGGTCTGTGGTCAGTTGTACTTTTTACAGCAGACTGTATCAAACATCTTGTGTTTTTTATGTACAAATGGTGTGGTTTTTCTACACGTAGATAAAGACATTGAGATTATCTTGGACTTAGAAGTAAGACAATTGCTGGGTGAGTTAAATGGGCTTAGCCCAAAGATTTGACATCTTCTGGGCTACCGAAAAGCACATAACTTATAGTCAAAAGTTGAATATAGTAATGACCAGTCGCGATGGTACATAGTACAGTGTAGCCGATTTCAATTAACAAAAAGACCAGGCCAAAATGCAAAAGTGGAAAAACTGTTCCAGTGCTGCTGGTAAGAGGCTAATCCGACATATTTTGTGACGAGAAATCGAATGGTGCAAACCGCGTTGCTCTCCGACCAATACTTTTGGCTGTAGCGACAATTGAATGATCATTGATGTCATAATCACGTGCCCAGCAACGGCTCTTACTCCATGGAAACCAGGGAAATTTGCAATTTTTCAACAGCTGCCGATCCCTGGCTCAATTCCGCATCTTTTGGCACCTTATTAATGTGGGTCTGTGGTCAGTTGTACTTTTTACAGCAGACTGTATCAAGTACCTTGTGTTTTTCATGTACAAATGGTGTGGTTTTTCTACACGTAGATAAAGACATTGAGATTGTCTTGGACTTAGAAGTAAGACAATTGCTGGGTGAGTTAAATGGGCTTAGCCCAAACATTTGACGTCTTCTGGGCTACCGAAGGGCACATAACTTATAGTCAAAAGTTGAATATAGTAATAACCAGTCGCGATGGTACATAGTACAGTGTAGCCGATTTCAATTAACAAAAAGACCAGGCAAAAATGCAAAAGTGGAAAAACTGTTCCAGTGCTGCTGGTAAGAGGCTAATCCGACGTATTTTCTGACGAGAAATCGAATGGTGCAAACCGCGTTGCTCTCCGACCATTACTTTTGGCTGTAGCGACAATTGAATGATCATTGATGTCATAATCACGTGCCCAGCAACGGCTCTTACTCCATGGAAACCAGAGAAATTTGCTATTTTTCACCTGCTGCCGATGCCTGGCTCAATTCCGGATCTTTTGGCACCTTATTAATGTGGCCCTGTGGTCAGTTGTACTTTTTACAGCAGACTGTATCAAGTACCTTGTGTTTTTTATGTACAAATGGTGTGGTTTTTCTACACGTAGATAAAGACATTGAGATTGTCTTGGACTTAGAAGTAAGACAATTGCTGGGTGAGTTAAATGGGCTTAGCCCAAAGATTTGACGTCTTCTGGGCTACCGAAGGGCACATAACTTATAGTCAAAAGTTGAATATAGTAATGACCGGTCGCGATGGTACATAGTACAGTGTAGCCGATTTCAATTAACAAAAAGACCAGGCAAAAATGCAAAAGTGGAAAAACTGTTCCAGTGCTGCTGGTAAGAGGCTAATCCGACGTATTTTCTGACGAGAAATCGAATGGTGCAAACCGCGTTGCTCTCCGACCAATACTTTTGGCTGTAGCGACAATTGAATGATCATTGATGTCATAATCACGTGCCCAGCAACGGCTCTTACTCCATGGAAACCAGGGAAATTTGCAATTTTTCAACTGCTGCCGATGCCTGGCTCAATTCCTCTTCTTTTGGGACCTTATCAATGTGGGCCTGTGGTCAGTTGTACTTTTTACAGCAGACTGTATCAAGTACCTTGTGTTTTTTATGTACAAATGGTGTGGTTTTTCTACACGTAGATAAAGACATTGAGATTGTCTTGGACTTAGAAGTAAGACAATTGCTGGGTGAGTTAAATGGGCTTAGCCCAAATATTTGACGTTTTCTGGGCTACCGAAGGGCACATACCTTATAGTCAAAAGTTGAATATAGTAATGACCAGTCGCGATGGTACATAGTACAGTGTAGCCGATTTCAATTAACAAAAAGACCAGGCAAAAATGCAAAAGTGGAAAAACTGTTCCAGTGTTGCTGGTAAGAGGCTAATCCGACGTATTTTGTGACGAGAAATCCAATGGTGCAAACCGCGTTGCTCTCCGACCAATACTTTTGGCTGTAGCGACAATTGAATGATCATTGATGTCATAATCACGTGCCCAGCAACGGCTCTTACTCCATGGAAACCAGGGAAATTTGCAATATTTCAACAGGTGCCGATGCCTGGCTCAATTCCGCTTCTTTTGGCACCTTATTAATGTGGGTCTGTGGTCAGTTGTACTTTTTACAGCAGACTGTATCAAGTACCTTGTGTTTTTTATGTACAAATGGTCTGGTTTTTCTACACTTAGATAAAGACTTTGAGATTGTCTTGGACTTAGAAGTAAGACAATTGCTGGGTGAGTTAAATGGGGTTAGCCCAAAGATTTGACATCTTCTGGGCTACCGAAAAGCACATAAATTATAGCCAAAAGTTGAATATAGTAATGACCAGTCGCGATGGTACATAGTACAGTGTAGCCGATTTCAATTAACAAAAAGACCAGGCAAAAATGCAAAAGTGGAAAAACTGTTCCAGTGTTGCTGGTAAGAGGCTATTCCGACGTATTTTGTGACGAGAAATCGAATGGTGCAAACCGCGTTGCTCTCCGACCAATACTTTTGGCTCTAGCGACAATTGAATGATCATTGATAGTCATAATCACGTGCCCATCAACGGATCTTACTCCATGGAAACCAGGGAAATTTGCAATTTTTCAACTGCTGCCGATGCCTGGCTCAATTCCGCTTCTTTTGGCACCTTATTAATGTGGGTCTGTGGTCAGTTGTACTTTTTACAGCAGGACTGTATCAAGTACCTTGTGTTTTTTATGTACAAATGGTGTGGTTTTTCTACACGTAGATAAAGACATTGAGATTGTCTTGGACTTAGAAGTAAGACAATTGCTGGGTGAGTTAAATGGGCTTAGCCCAAAGAATTGACGTCTTCTGGGCTACCGAAGGGCACATAACTTATAGTCAAAAGTTGAATATAGTAATGACCGGTCGCGATGGTACATAGTACAGTGTAGCCGATTTCAATTAACAAAAAGACCAGGCAAAAATGCAAAAGTGGAAAAACTGTTCCAGTGCTGCTGGTAAGAGGCTAATCCCGACGTATTTTTCTGACGAGAAATCGAATGGTGCAAAACCGCGTTGCTCTCCGACCAATACTTTTGGCTGTAGCGACAATTGAATGATCATTGATGTCATAATCACGTGCCCAGCAACGGCTCTTATCCATGGAAACCAGGGAAATTTGCAATTTTTTCAACTGCTGCCGATGCCTGGCTCAATTCCTCTTCTTTTGGGACCTTATCAATGTGGGCCTGTGGTCAGTTGTACTTTTTACAGCAGACTGTATCAAGTACCTTGTGTTTTTTATGTACAAATGGTGTGGTTTTTCTACACGTAGATAAAGACATTGAGATTGTCTTGGACTTAGAAGTAAGACAATTGCTGGGTGAGTTAAATGGGCTTAGCCCAAATATTTGACGTTTTCTGGGCTACCGAAGGGCACATACCTTATAGTCAAAAGTTGAATATAGTAATGACCAGTCGCGATGGTACATAGTACAGTGTAGCCGATTTCAATTAACAAAAAGACCAGGCAAAAATGCAAAAGTGGAAAAAACTGTTCCAGTGTTGCTGGTAAGAGGCTAATCCGACGTATTTTGTGACGAGAAATCCAATGGTGCAAACCGCGTTGCTCTCCGACCAATACTTTTGGCTGTAGCGACAATTGAATGATCATTGATGTCATAATCACGTGCCCAGCAACGGCTCTTACTCCATGGAAACCAGGGAAATTTGCAATATTTCAACAGGTGCCGATGCCTGGCTCAATTCCGCTTCTTTTGGCACCTTATTAATGTGGGTCTGTGGTCAGTTGTACTTTTTACAGCAGACTGTATCAAGTACCTTGTGTTTTTTATGTACAAATGGTCTGGTTTTTCTACACTTAGATAAAGACTTTGAGATTGTCTTGGACTTAGAAGTAAGACAATTGCTGGGTGAGTTAAATGGGGTTAGCCCAAAGATTTGACATCTTCTGGGCTACCGAAAAGCACATAAATTATAGCCAAAAGTTGAATATAGTAATGACCAGTCGCGATGGTACATAGTACAGTGTAGCCGATTTCAATTAACAAAAAGACCAGGCAAAAATGCAAAAGTGGAAAAACTGTTCCAGTGTTGCTGGTAAGAGGCTATTCCGACGTATTTTGTGACGAGAAATCGAATGGTGCAAACCGCGTTGCTCTCCGACCAATACTTTTGGCTCTAGCGACAATTGAATGATCATTGATGTCATAATCACGTGCCCATCAACGGATCTTACTCCATGGAAACCAGGGAAATTTGCAATTTTTCAACTGCTGCCGATGCCTGGCTCAATTCCGCTTCTTTTGGCACCTTATTAATGTGGGTCTGTGGTCAGTTGTACTTTTTACAGCAGACTGTATCAAGTACCTTGTGTTTTTTATGTACAAATGGTGTGGTTTTTCTACACGTAGATAAAGACATTGAGATTGTCTTGGACTTAGAAGTAAGACAATTGCTGGGTGAGTTAAATGGGCTTAGCCCAAAGATTTGACGTCTTCTGGGCTACCGAAGGGCACATAACTTATAGTCAAAAGTTAAATATAGTAATGACCAGTCGCGATGGTACATAGTACAGTGTAGCCGATTTCAATTAACAAAAAGACCAGGCAAAAATGCAAAAGTGGAAAAAACTGTTCCAGTGCTGCTGGTAAGAGGCTAATCCGACGTATTTTCTGACGAGAAATCGAATGGTGCAAACCGCGTTGCTCTCCGACCAATACTTTTGACTGTAGCGACAATTGAATGATCATTGATGTCATAATCACGTGCCCAGCAACGGCTCTTACTCCATGGAAACCAGAGAAATTTGCAATTTTTCACCTGCTGCCGATGCCTGGCTCAATTCCGCATCTTTTGGCACCTTATTAATGTGAGCAGACTGTATCAAGTACCTTGTGTTTTTTATGTACAAATGGTGTGGTTTTTCTACACGTAGATAAAGACATTGAGATTGTCTTGGACTTAGAAGTAAGACAATTGCTGGGTGAGTTAAATGGGGTTAGCCCAAAGATTTGACATCTTCTGGGCTACCGAAAAGCACATAACTTATAGTCAAAAGTTGAATATAGTAATGACCAGTCGCGATGGTACATAGTACAGTGTAGCCGATTTCAATTAACAAAAAGACCAGGCAAAAATGCAAAAGTGGAAAAACTGTTCCAGTGCTGCTGGTAAGAGGCTAATCCGACGTATTTTCTGACGAGAAATCGAATGGTGCAAACCGCGTTGCTCTCCGACCAATACTTTTGGCTGTAGCGACAATTGAATGATCATTGATGTCATAATCACGTGCCCAGCAACGGCTCTTACTCCATGGAAACCAGGGAAATTTGCAATATTTCAACAGGTGCCGATGCCTGGCTCAATTCCGCTTCTTTTGGCACCTTATTATTGTGGGTCTGTGGTCAGTTGTACTTTTTACAGCAGACTGTATCAAGTACCTTGTGATTTTTATGTACAAATGGTCTGGTTTTTCTACACTTAGATAAAGACTTTGAGATTGTCTTGGACTTAGAAGTAAGACAATTGCTGGGTGAGTTAAATGGGGTTAGCCCAAAGATTTGACATCTTCTGGGCTACCGAAAAGCACATAAATTATAGCCAAAAGTTGAATATAGTAATGACCAGTCGCGATGGTACATAGTACAGTGTAGCCGATTTCAATTAACAAAAAGACCAGGCAAAAATGCAAAAGTGGAAAAACTGTTCCAGTGTTGCTGGTAAGAGGCTATTCCGACGTATTTTGTGACGAGAAATCGAATGGTGCAAACCGCGTTGCTCTCCGACCAATACTTTTGGCTGTAGCGACAATTGAATGATCATTGATGTCATAATCACGTGCCCATCAACGGATCTTACTCCATGGAAACCAGGGAAATTTGCAATTTTTCAACTGCTGCCGATGCCTGGCTCAATTCCGCTTCTTTTGGCACCTTATTAATGTGGGTCTGTGGTCAGTTGTACTTTTTACAGCAGACTGTATCAAGTACCTTGTGTTTTTTATGTACAAATGGTGTGGTTTTTCTACACGTAGATAAAGACATTGAGATTGTCTTGGACTTAGAAGTAAGACAATTGCTGGGTGAGTTAAATGGGCTTAGCCCAAAGATTTGACGTCTTCTGGGCTACCGAAGGGCACATAACTTATAGTCAAAAGTTAAATATAGTAATGACCAGTCGCGATGGTACATAGTACAGTGTAGCCGATTTCAATTAACAAAAAGACCAGGCAAAAATGCAAAAGTGGAAAAACTGTTCCAGTGCTGCTGGTAAGAGGCTAATCCGACGTATTTTCTGACGAGAAATCGAATGGTGCAAACCGCGTTGCTCTCCGACCAATACTTTTGACTGTAGAGACAATTGAATGATCATTGATGTCATAATCACGTGCCCAGCAACGGCTCTTACTCCATGGAAACCAGAGAAATTTGCAATTTTTCACCTGCTGCCGATGCCTGGCTCAATTCCGCATCTTTTGGCACCTTATTAATGTGAGCAGACTGTATCAAGTACCTTGTGTTTTTTATGTACAAATGGTGTGGTTTTTTCTACACGTAGATAAAGACATTGAGATTGTCTTGGACTTAGAAGTAAGACAATTGCTGGGTGAGTTAAATGGGGTTAGCCCAAAGATTTGACATCTTCTGGGCTACCGAAAAGCACATAACTTATAGTCAAAAGTTGAATATAGTAATGACCAGTCGCGATGGTACATAGTACAGTGTAGCCGATTTCAATTAACAAAAAGACCAGGCCAAAATGCAAAAGTGGAAAAACTGTTCCAGTGTTGCTGGTAAGAGGCTAATCCGACGTATTTTCTGACGAAAAATCGAATGGTGCAAACCGCGTTGCTCTCCGACCAATACTTTTGGCTGTAGCGACAATTGAATGATCATTGATGTCATAATCACGTGCCCAGCAACGGCTCTTACTCCATGGAAACCAGGGAAATTTGCAATTTTTCAACTGCTGCCGATGCCTGGCTCAATTCCGCTTCTTTTGGCACCTTATTAATGTGGGCCTGTGATCAGTTGTACTTTTTACAGCAGACTGTATCAAGTACCTTGTGTTTTTTATGTGCAAATTTTGTGGTTTTTCTACAAGTAGATAAAGACATTGAGATTGTCTTGGACTTAGAAGTAAGACAATTGCTGGGTGAGTTAAATGCGCGTAGAGAAAAGATTTGAGGTCTTCTGGGCTACCGAAGGGCACATAACTTATAGTCAAATGTTGAATATAGTAATGACCAGTCGCGATGGTACATAGTACAGTGTAGCCGATTTCAATTAACAAAAAGACCAGGCAAAAATGCAAAAGTGGAAAAACTGTTCCAGTGCTGCTGGTAAGAGGCTAATCCGACGTATTTTCTGACGAGAAATCGAATGGTGCAAACCGCGTTGCTCTCCGACCAATACTTTTGGCTGTAGCGACAATTGAATGATCATTGATGTCATAATCACGTGCCCAGCAACGGCTCTTACTCCATGGAAACCAGAGAAATTTGCAATTTTTCACCTGCTGCCGATGCCTGGCTCAATTCCGCATCTTTTGGCACCTTATTAATGTGGGCCTGTGGTCAGTTGTACTTTTTACAGCAGACTGTATCAAGTACCTTGTGTTTTTTATGTACAAATGGTGTGGTTTTTCTACACGTAGATAAAGACATTGAGATTGTCTTGGACTTAGAAGTAAGACAATTGCTGGGTGAGTTAAATGGGGTTAGCCCAAAGATTTGACGTCTTCTAGGCTACCGAAGGGCACATAACTTATAGTCAAAAGTTGAATATAGTAATGACCGGTCGCGATGGTACATAGTACAGTGTAGCCGATTTCAATTAACAAAAAGACCAGGCAAAAATGCAAAAGTGGAAAAACTGTTCCAGTGCTGCTGGTAAGAGGCTAATCCGACGTATTTTCTGACGAAAAATCGAATGGTGCAAACCGCGTTGCTCTCCGACCAATACTTTTGGCTGTAGCGACAATTGAATGATCATTGATGTCATAATCACGTGCCCAGCAACGGCTCTTACTCCATGGAAACCAGAGAAATTTGCAATTTTTCAACAGCTGCCGATGCCTGTCTCAATTCCGCTTCTTTTGGCACCTTATTAATGTGGGTCTGTGGTCAGTTGTACTTTTTACAGCAGACTGTATCAAGTACCTTGTGTTTTTTATGTGCAAATTTTGTGGTTTTTCTACAAGTAGATAAAGACATTGAGATTGTCTTGGACTTAGAAGTAAGACAATTGCTGGGTGAGTTAAATGGGCTTAGCCCAAAGATTTGAGGTCTTCTGGGTTACCGAAGGGCACATAACTTATAGTCAAGAGGTGAATATAGTAATGACCAGTGGCGATGGTACACAGTACAGTGTAGCCGATTTCAATTAACAAAAAGACCAGGCAAAAATGCAAAAGCGGAAAAACTGTTCCAGTGCTGCTGGTAAGAGGCTAATCCGACGTATTTTGTGAGGAGAAATCGAATGGTGCAAACCGCGTTGCTCTCCAACCAATATTTTTGGCTGTAGCGACAATTAAATGATCATTGATGTCATAATCACGTGCCCAGCAACGGCTCTTACTCCATGGAAACCAGGGAAATTTCCAATTTTTCAACAGCTGCCGATGCCTGGCTCAATTCCGCTTCTTTTGGCACCTTATTAATGTGGGTCTGTGGTCAGTTGTACTTTTTACAGCAGACTGTATCAAGTACCTTGTGTTTTTCATGTACAAATGGTGTGGTTTTTCTACACGTAGATAAAGACATTGAGATTGTCTTGGACTTAGAAGTAAGACAATTGCTGGGTGAGTTAAATGGGCTTAGCCCAAAGATTTGACGTCTTCTGGGCTACCGAAGGGCACATAACTTATACTCAAAAGTTGAATATAGTAATAACCAGTGGCGATGGTACATAGTACAGTGTAGCCGATTTCAATTAACAAAAAGACCAGGCAAAAATGCAAAAGTGGAAAAAACTGTTCCAGTTCTCCTGGTAAGAGGCTAATCCGACGTATTTTGTGACGAGAAATCGAATGGTGCAAACCGCGTTGCTCTCCGACCAATACTTTTGGCTGTAGCGACAATTCAATGATCATTGATGTCATAACCACTTGCCCAGCAACGGGTCTTACTCCATGGAAACCAGAGAAATTTGCAATTTTTCAACTGCTGCCGATGACTGGCTCAATTCCGCTTCTTTTGGCACCTTATTAATGTGGGCCTGTGGTCAGTTGTACTTTTTACAGCAGACTGTATCAAGTACCTTGTGTTTTTTATGTACAAATGGTGTGGTTTTTCTACACGTAGATAAAGACATTGAGATTGTCTTGGACTTAGAAGTAAGACAATTGCTGGGTGAGTTAAATGCGCGTAGAGAAAAGATTTGAGGTCTTCTGGGCTACCGAAGGGCACATAACTTATAGTCAAATGTTGAATATAGTAATGACCAGTCGCGATGGTACATAGTACAGTGTAGCCGATTTCAATTAACAAAAAGACCAGGCAAAAATGCAAAAGTGGAAAAACTGTTCCAGTGCTGCTGGTAAGAGGCTAATCCGACGTATTTTCTGACGAGAAATCGAATGGTGCAAACCGCGTTGCTCTCCGACCAATACTTTTGGCTGTAGCGACAATTGAATGATCATTGATGTCATAATCACGTGCCCAGCAACGGCTCTTACTCCATGGAAACCAGAGAAATTTGCAATTTTTCACCTGCTGCCGATGCCTGGCTCAATTCCGCATCTTTTGGCACCTTATTAATGTGGGCCTGTGGTCAGTTGTACTTTTTACAGCAGACTGTATCAAGTACCTTGTGTTTTTTATGTACAAATGGTGTGGTTTTTCTACAAGTAGATAAAGACATTGAGATTGTCTTGGACTTAGAAGTAAGACAATTGCTGGGTGAGTTAAATGGGCTTAGGCCAAAGATTTGACGTCTTCTGGGCTACCGAAAAGCACATAAATTATAGTCAAAAGTTGAATATAGTAATGACCGGTCGCGATGGTACATAGTACAGTGTAGCCGATTTCAATTAACAAAAAGACCAGGCAAAAATGCAAAAGTGGAAAAACTGTTCCAGTGCTGCTGGTAAGAGGCTAATCCGACGTATTTTCTGACGAGAAATCGAATGGTGCAAACCGCGTTGCTCTCCGACCAATACTTTTGGCTGTAGCGACAATTGAATGATCATTGATGTCATAATCACGTGCCCAGCAACGGCTCTTACTCCATGGAAACAAGGGAAATTTGCAATTTTTCAACTGCTGCCGATGCCTGGCTCAATTCCGCTTCTTTTGGCACCTTATCAATGTGGGCCTGTGGTCAGTTGTACTTTTTACAGCAGACTGTATCAAGTACCTTGTGTTTTTTATGTACAAATGGTGTGGTTTTTCTACACGTAGATAAAGACATTGAGATTGTCTTGGACTTAGAAGTAAGACAATTGCTGGGTGAGTTAAATGGGCTTAGCCCAAAGATTTGACGTCTTCTGGGCTACCGAAGGGCACATAACTTATAGTCAAAAGTTAAATATAGTAATGACCGGTCGCGATGGTACATAGTACAGTGTAGCCGATTTCAATTAACAAAAAGACCAGGCAAAAATGCAAAAGTGGAAAAACTGTTCCAGTGCTGCTGGTAAGAGGCTAATCCGACGTATTTTGTGACGAGAAATCGAATGGTGCACACCGCGTTGCTCTCCGACCAATACTTTTGGCTGTAGCGACAATTGAATGATCATTGATGTCATAATCACGTGCCCAGCAACGGCTCTTACTACATGGAAACCAGGGAAATTTGCAATTTTTCAACTGCTGCCGATGCCTGGCTCAATTCCGCTTCTTTTGGCACC
Source organism: Liolophura sinensis (assembly GCF_032854445.1). NCBI lineage: Eukaryota > Metazoa > Mollusca > Polyplacophora > Chitonida > Chitonidae > Liolophura > Liolophura sinensis. The sequence goes on from NW_027017981.1 coordinate 49,809, forward strand.
TTATCAATGTGGGCCTGTGGTCAGTTGTACTTTTTACAGCAGACTGTATCAAGTACCTTGTGTTTTTTATGTACAAATGGTGTGGTTTTTCTACACGTAGATAAAGACATTGAGATTGTCTTGGACTTAGAAGTAAGACAATTGCTGGGTGAGTTAAATGGGCTTAGCCCAAATATTTGACGTCTTCTGGGCTACCGAAGGGCACATACCTTATAGTCAAAAGTTGAATATAGTAATGACCAGTCGCGATGGTACATAGTACAGTGTAGCCGATTTCAATTAACAAAAAGACCAGGCAAAAATGCAAAAGTGGAAAAACTGTTCCAGTGTTACAGGTAATAGGCTATTCAAACGTATTTTGTGACGAGAAATCGAATGGTGCAAACCGCGTTGCTCTCCGACCAATACTTTTGGCTGTAGCGACAATTGAATAATCATTGATGTCATAATCACGTGCCCATCAACGGATCTTACTCCATGGAAACCAGGGAAATTTGCAATTTTTCAACTGCTGCCGATGCCTGGCTCAATTCCGCATCTTTTGGCACCTTATTAATGTGGGTCTGTGGTCAGTTGTACTTTTTACAGCAGACTGTATCAAGTACCTTGTGTTTTTTATGTACAAATGGTCTGGTTTTTCTACACGTAGATAAAGACATTGAGATAGTCTTGGACTTAGAAGTAAGACAATTGCTGGGTGAGTTAAATGGGCTTAGCCCAAAGATTTGAGGTCTTCTGGGCTGCCGAAGGGCACATAACTTATAGTCAAAAGTTGAATATAGTAATGACCAGTCGCGATGGTACATAGTACAGTGTAGCCGATTTCAATTAACAAAAAGACCAGGCAAAAATGCAAAAGTGGAAAAACTGTTCCAGTTCTGCTGGTAAGAGGCTAATCCGACGTATTTTGTGACGAGAAATCGAATGGTGCAAACCGCGTTGCTCTCCGACCAATACTTTTGGCTGTAGCGACAATTGAATGATCATTGATGTCATAATCACGTGCCCAGCAACGGCTCTTACTCCATGGAAACCAGGGAAATTTGCAATTATTCAACAGTTGCCGATGCCTGGCTCAATTCCGCTTCTTTTGGCACCTTATTAATGTGGGCCTGTGGTCAGTTGTACTTTTTACAGCAGACTGTATCAAGTACCTTGTGTTTTTTATGTACAAATGGTGTGGTTTTTCTACACGTAGATAAAGACATTGAGATTGTCTTGGACTTAGAAGTAAGACAATTGCTGAGTGAGTTAAATGGGCTTAGCCCAAAGATTTGACGTCTTCTGGGCTACCGAAGGGCACATAACTTATAGTCAAAAGTTGAATATAGTAATGACCAGTCGCGATGGTACATAGTACAGTGTAGCCGATTTCAATTAACAAAAAGACCAGGCAAAAATGCAAAAGTGGAAAAACTGTTCCAGTGTTGCTGGTAAGAGGCTAATCCGACGTATTTTGTGACGAGAAATCCAATGGTACAAACCGCGTTGCTCTCCGACCAATACTTTTGGCTGTAGCGACAATTGAATGATCATTGATGTCATAATCACGTGCCCAGCAACGGCTCTTACTCCATGGAAACCAGGGAAATTTGCAATATTTCAACAGGTGCCGATGCCTGGCTCAATTCCGCTTCTTTTGGCACCTTATTTATGTGGGTCTGTGGTCAGTTGTACTTTTTACAGCAGACTGTATCAAGTACCTTGTGTTTTTTATGTACAAATGGTGTGGTTTTTCTACACGTAGATAAAGACATTGAGATTATCTTGGACTTAGAAGTAAGACAATTGCTGGGTGAGTTAAATGGGCTTAGCCCAAAGATTTGACATCTTCTGGGCTACCGAAAAGCACATAACTTATAGTCAAAAGTTGAATATAGTAATGACCAGTCGCGATGGTACATAGTACAGTGTAGCCGATTTCAATTAACAAAAATACCAGGCCAAATTGCAAAAGTGGAAAAACTGTTCCAGTGTTGCTGGTAAGAGGCTAATCCGACGTATTTTCTGACGAAAAATCGAATGGTGCAAACCGCGTTGCTCTCCGACCAATACTTTTGGCTGTAGCGACAATTGAATGATCATTGATGTCATAATCACGTGCCCAGCAACGGCTCTTACTCCATGGAAACCAGGGAAATTTGCAATTTTTCAACTGCTGCCGATGCCTGGCTCAATTCCGCTTCTTTTGGCACCTTATTAATGTGGGCCTGTGATCAGTTGTACTTTTTACAGCAGACTGTATCAAGTACCTTGTGTTTTTTATGTACAAATGGTGTGGTTTTTCTACACGTAGATAAAGACATTGAGATTGTCTTGGACTTAGAAGTAAGACAATTGCTGAGTGAGTTAAATGGGCTTAGCCCAAAGATTTGACGTCTTCTGGGCTACCGAAGGGCACATAACTTATAGTCAAAAGTTGAATATAGTAATGACCAGTCGCGATGGTACATAGTACAGTGTAGCCGATTTCAATTAACAAAAAGACCAGGCAAAAATGCAAAAGTGGAAAAACTGTTCCAGTGTTGCTGGTAAGAGGCTAATCCGACGTATTTTGTGACGAGAAATCCAATGGTACAAACCGCGTTGCTCTCCGACCAATACTTTTGGCTGTAGCGACAATTGAATGATCATTGATGTCATAATCACGTGCCCAGCAACGGCTCTTACTCCATGGAAACCAGGGAAATTTGCAATATTTCAACAGGTGCCGATGCCTGGCTCAATTCCGCTTCTTTTGGCACCTTATTTATGTGGGTCTGTGGTCAGTTGTACTTTTTACAGCAGACTGTATCAAGTACCTTGTGTTTTTTATGTACAAATGGTGTGGTTTTTCTACACGTAGATAAAGACATTGAGATTATCTTGGACTTAGAAGTAAGACAATTGCTGGGTGAGTTAAATGGGCTTAGCCCAAAGATTTGACATCTTCTGGGCTACCGAAAAGCACATAACTTATAGTCAAAAGTTGAATATAGTAATGACCAGTCGCGATGGTACATAGTACAGTGTAGCCGATTTCAATTAACAAAAATACCAGGCCAAAATGCAAAAGTGGAAAAACTGTTCCAGTGTTGCTGGTAAGAGGCTAATCCGACGTATTTTCTGACGAAAAATCGAATGGTGCAAACCGCGTTGCTCTCCGACCAATACTTTTGGCTGTAGCGACAATTGAATGATCATTGATGTCATAATCACGTGCCCAGCAACGGCTCTTACTCCATGGAAACCAGGGAAATTTGCAATTTTTCAACTGCTGCCGATGCCTGGCTCAATTCCGCTTCTTTTGGCACCTTATTAATGTGGGCCTGTGATCAGTTGTACTTTTTACAGCAGACTGTATCAAGTACCTTGTGTTTTTTATGTACAAATGGTGTGGTTTTTCTACACGTAGATAAAGACATTGAGATTGTCTTGGACTTAGAAGTAAGACAATTGCTGGGTGAGTTAAATGGGCTTAGCCCAAACATTTGACATCTTCTGGGCTACCGAAGGGCACATAACTTATAGTCAAAAGTTAAATATAGTAATGATCAGTGGCGATGGTACACAGTACAGTGTAGCCGATTTCAATTAACAAAAAGACCAGGCAAAAATGCAAAAGTGGAAAAACTGTTCCAGTGCTGCTGGTAAGAGGCTAATCCGACGTATTTTGTGACGAGAAATCGAATGGTGCAAACCGTGTTGCTCTCCAACCAATACTTTTGGCTGTAGCGACAATTGAATGATCATTGATGTCATAATCACGTGCCCAGCAACGGCTCTTACTCCATGGAAACCAGGGAAAATTGCAATTTTTCAACAGCTGCCGATGCCTGGCTCAATTCCGCTTCTTTTGGCACCTTATTAATGTGGGTCTGTGGTCAGTTGTACTTTTTACAGCAGACTGTATCAAGTACCTTGTGTTTTTCATGTACAAATGGTCTGGTTTTTCTACACGTAGATAAAGACATTGAGATTGTCTTGGACTTAGAAGTAAGACAATTGCTGGGTGAGTTAAATGGGCTTAGCCCAAAGATTTGACGTCTTCTGGGCTACCGAAGGGCACATAACTTATAGTCAAAAGTTGAATATAGTAATAACCAGTCGCGATGGTACATAGTACAGTGTAGCCGATTTCAATTAACAAAAAGACCAGGCAAAAACGCAAAAGTGGAAAAACTGTTCCAGTTCTCCTAGTAAGAGGCTAATCCGACGTATTTTGTGACGAGAAATCGAATGGTGCAAACCGCGTTGCTCTCCGACCAATACTTTTGGCTGTAGCGACAATTGAATGATCATTGATGTCATAACCACTTGCCCAGCAACGGGTCTTACTCCATGGAAACCAGAGAAATTTGCAATTTTTCAACTGCTGCCGATGACTGGCTCAATTCCGCTTCTTTTGGCACCTTATTAATGTGGGCCTGTGGTCAGTTGTACTTTTTACAGCAGACTGTATCAAGTACCTTGTGTTTTTTATGTACAAATGGTGTGGTTTTTCTACACGTAGATAAAGACATTGAGATTGTCTTGGACTTAGAAGTAAGACAATTGCTGGGTGAGTTAAATGCGCGTAGAGAAAAGATTTGAGGTCTTCTGGGCTACCGAAGGGCACATAACTTATAGTCAAATGTTGAATATAGTAATGACCAGTCGCGATGGTACAAAGTACAGTGTAGCCGATTTCAATTAACAAAAAGACCAGGCAAAAATGCAAAAGTGGAAAAACTGTTCCAGTGCTGCTGGTAAGAGGCTAATCCGACGTATTTTCTGACGAGAAATCGAATGGTGCAAACCGCGTTGCTCTACGACCAATACTTTTGGCTGTAGCGACAATTGAATGATCATTGATGTCATAATCACGTGCCCAGCAACGGCTCTTACTCCATGGAAACCAGAGAAATTTGCAATTTTTCACCTGCTGCCGATGCCTGGCTCAATTCCGCATCTTTTAGCACCTTATTAATGTGGGCCTGTGGTCAGTTGTACTTTTTACAGCAGACTGTATCAAGTACCTTGTGTTTTTTATGTACAAATGGTGTGGTTTTTCTACACGTAGATAAAGACATTGAGATTGTCTTGGACTTAGAAGTAAGACAATTGCTGGGTGAGTTAAATGGGCTTAGCCCAAAGATTTGACGTCTTCTGGGCTACCGAAGGGCACATAACTGATAGTCAAAAGTTGAATATAGTAATGACCGGTCGCGATGGTACATAGTACAGTGTAGCCGATTTCAATTAACAAAAAGACCAGGCAAAAATGCAAAAGTGGAAAAACTGTTCCAGTGCTGCTGGTAAGAGGCTAATCCGACGTATTTTCTGACGAAAAATCGAATGGTGCAAACCGCGTTGCTCTCCGACCAATACTTTTGGCTGTATCGACAATTGAATGATCATTGATGTCATAATCACGTGCCCAGCAACGGCTCTTACTCCATGGAAACCAGGGAAATTTGCAATTTTTCAACTGCTGCCGATGCCTGTCTCAATTCCGCCTCTTTTGGCACCTTATCAATGTGGGCCTGTGGTCAGTTGTACTTTTTACAGCAGACTGTATCAAGTACCTTGTGTTTTTTATGTACAAATGGTGTGGTTGTTCTACACGTAGATAAAGACATTGAGATTGTCTTGGACTTAGAAGTAAGACAATTGCTGGGTGAGTTAAATGGGCTTAGCCCAAATATTTGACGTCTTCTGGGCTACCGAAGGGCACATAACTTATAGTCAAAAGTTGAATATAGTAATGACCAGTCGCGATGGTACATAGTACAGTGTAGCCGATTTCAATTAACAAAAAGACCAGGCAAAAATGCAAAAGTGGAAAAACTGTTCCAGTGTTGCTGGTAAGAGGCTAATCCGACGTATTTTGTGACGAGAAATCGAATGGTGCAAACCGCGTTACTCTCCGACCAATACGTTTGGCTGTAGCGACAATTGAATGATCATTGATGTCATAATCACGTGCCCAGCAACGGCTCTTACTCCATGGAAACCAGGGAAATTTGCAATATTTCAACAGGTGCCGATGCCTGGCTCAATTCCGCTTCTTTTGGCACCTTATTAATGTGGGTCTGTGGTCAGTTGTACTTTTTACAGCAGACTGTATCAAGTACCTTGTGATTTTTATGTACAAATGGTCTGGTTTTTCTACACTTAGATAAAGACTTTGAGATTGTCTTGGACTTAGAAGTAAGACAATTGCTGGGTGAGTTAAATGGGGTTAGCCCAAATATTTGACATCTTCTGGGCTACCGAAAAGCACATAACTTATAGTCAAAAGTTGAATATAGTAATGACCAGTCGCGATGGTACATAGTACAGTGTAGCCGATTTCAATTAACAAAAAGACCAGGCAAAAATGCAAAAGTGGAAAAACTGTTCCAGTGTTGCTGGTAAGAGGCTATTCCGACGTATTTTGTAACGAGAAATCGAATGGTGCAAACCGCGTTGCTCTCCGACCAATACTTTTGGCTGTAGCGACAATTGAATGATCATTGATGTCATAATCACGTGCCCATCAACGGATCTTACTCCATGGAAACCAGGGAAATTTGCAATTTTTCACCTGCTGCCGATGCCTGGCTCAATTCCGCATCTTTTGGCACCTTATTAATGTGGGTCTGTGGTCAGTTGTACTTTTTACAGCAGACTGTATCAAGTACCTTGTGTTTTTTATGTACAAATGGTCTGGTTTTTCTACACGTAGATAAAGACATTGAGATTGTCTTGGACTTAGAAGTAAGACAATTGCTGGGTGAGTTAAATGGGCTTAGCCCAAAGATTTGACGTCTTCTGGGCTACCGAAGGGCACATAGCTTATAGTCAAAAGTTGAATATAGTAATGACCAGTCGCGATGGTACATAGTACAGTGTAGCCGATTTCAATTAACAAAAAGACCAGGCAAAAATGCAAAAGTGGAAAAACTGTTCCAGTTCTGCTGGTAAGAGGCTAATCCGACGTATTTTGTGACGAGAAATCGAATGGTGCAAACCGCGTTGCTCTCCGACCAATACTTTTGGCTGTAGCGACAATTGAATGATCATTGATGTCATAATCACGTGCCCAGCAACGGCTCTTACTCCATGGAAACCAGGGAAATTTGCAATTATTCAACAGTTGCCGATGCCTGGCTCAATTCCGCTTCTTTTGGCACCTTATTAATGTGGGCCTGTGGTCAGTTGTACTTTTTACAGCAGACTGTATCAAGTACCTTGTGTTTTTTATGTACAAATGGTGTGGTTTTTCTACACGTAAAGACATTGAGATTGTCTTGGACTTAGAAGTAAGACAATTGCTGGGTGAGTTAAATGGGCTTAGCCCAAAGATTTGACGTCTTCTGGGCTACCGAAGGGCACATAACTTATAGTCAAAAGTTGAATATAGTAATGACCAGTCGCGATGGTACATAGTACAGTGTAGCCGATTTCAATTAACAAAAAGACCAGGCAAAAATGCAAAAGTGGAAAAACTGTTCCAGTGTTGCTGGTAAGAGGCTAATCCGACGTATTTTGTGACGAGAAATCGAATGGTGCAAACCGCGTTGCTCTCCGACCAATACTTTTGGCTGTAGCGACAATTGAATGATCATTGATGTCATAATCACGTGCCCAGCAACGGCTCTTACTCCATGGAAACCAGGGAAATTTGCAATATTTCAACAGGTGCCGATGCCTGGCTCAATTCCGCTTCTTTTGGCACCTTATTAATGTGGGTCTGTGGTCAGTTGTACTTTTTACAGCAGACTGTATCAAGTACCTTGTGTTTTTTATGTACAAATGGTGTGGTTTTTCTACACGTAGATAAAGACATTGAGATTATCTTGGACTTAGAAGTAAGACAATTGCTGGGTGAGTTAAATGGGCTTAGCCCAAAGATTTGACATCTTCTGGGCTACCGAAAAGCACATAACTTATAGTCAAAAGTTGAATATAGTAATGACCAGTCGCGATGGTACATAGTACAGTGTAGCCGATTTCAATTAACAAAAAGACCAGGCCAAAATGCAAAAGTGGAAAAACTGTTCCAGTTCTCCTGGTAAGAGGCTAATCCGACGTATTTTCTGACGAAAAATCGAATGGTGCAAACCGCGTTGCTCTCCGACCAATACTTTTGGCTGTAGCGACAATTGAATGATCATTGATGTCATAATCACGTGCCCAGCAACGGCTCTTACTCCATGGAAACCAGGGAAATTTGCAATTTTTCAACTGCTGCCGATGCCTGGCTCAATTCCGCTTTTTTTGGCACCTTATTAATGTGGGCCTGTGATCAGTTGTACTTTTTACAGCAGACTGTATCAAGTACCTTGTGTTTTTTATGTGCAAATTTTGTGGTTTTTCTACACGTAGATAAAGACATTGAGATTGTCTTGGACTTAGAAGTAAGACAATTGCTGGGTGAGTTAAATGGGCTTAGCCCAAACATTTGACGTCTTCTGGGCTACCGAAGGGCACATAACTTATAGTCAAGAGGTGAATATAGTAATAACCAGTCGCGATGGTACATAGTACAGTGTAGCCGATTTCAATTAACAAAAAGACCAGGCAAAAATGCAAAAGTGGAAAAACTGTTCCAGTGCTGCTGGTAAGAGGCTAATCCGACGTATTTTGTGACGAAAAATCGAATGGTGCAAACCGCGTTGCTCTCCGACCAATACTTTTGGCTGTAGCGACAATTGAATGATCATTGATGTCATAATCACGTGCCCAGCAACGGCTCTTACTCCATGGAAACCAGGGAAATTTGCAATTTTTCAACAGCTGCCGGTGCCTGGCTCAATTCCGCATCTTTTGGCACCTTATTAATGTATGCCTGTGGTCAGTTGTACTTTTTACAGCAGACTGTATCAAGTACCTTGTGTTTTTTATGTACAAATGGTGTGGTTTTTCTACACGTAGATAAAGACATTGAGATTGTCTTGGACTTAGAAGTAAGACAATTGCTGGGTGAGTTAAATGGGCTGAGCCCAAAGATTTGACGTCTTCTGGGCTACCGAAGGGCACATAACTTATAGTCAAAAGTTAAATATAGTAATGACCAGTGGCGATGGTACACAGTACAGTGTAGCCGATTTCAATTAACAAAAAGACCAGGCAAAAATGCAAAAGTGGAAAAACTGTTCCAGTGCTGCTGGTAAGAGGCTAATCCGACGTATTTTCTGACGAGAAATCGAATGGTGCAAACCGCGTTGCTCTCCGACCAATACTTTTGGCTGTAGCGACAATTGAATGATCATTGATGTCATAATCACGTGCCCAGCAACGGCTCTTACTCCATGGAAACCAGGGAAATTTGCAATTTTTCAACAGCTGCCGATGCCTGGCTCAATTCCGCATCTTTTGGCACCTTATTAATGTGGGCCTGTGGTCAGTTGTACTTTTTACAGCAGACTGTATCAAGTACCTTGTGTTTTTTATGTACAAATGGTGTGGTTTTTCTACACGTAGATAAAGACATTGAGATTGTCTTGGACTTAGAAGTAAGACAATTGCTGGGTGAGTTAAATGGGCTTAGCCCAAAGATTTGACGTCTTCTGGGCTACCGAAGGGCACATAACTTATAGTCAAAAGTTGAATATAGTAATGACCAGTCGCGATGGTACATAGTACAGTGTAGCCGATTTCAATTAACAAAAAGACCAGGCAAAAATGCAAAAGTGGAAAAACTGTTCCAGTGTTGCTGGTAAGAGGCTAATCCGACGTATTTTGTGACGAGAAATCGAATGGTGCAAACCGCGTTGCTCTCCGACCAATACTTTTGGCTGTAGCGACAATTGAATGATCATTGATGTCATAATCACGTGCCCATCAACGGCTCTTACTCCATGGAAACCAGGGAAATTTGCAATTTTTCAACAGCTGTCGATGCCTGGCTCAATTCCGCATCTTTTGGCACCTTATTAATGTGGGTCTGTGGTCAGTTGTACATTTTACAGCAGACTGTATCAAGTACCTTGTGTTTTTTATGTACAAATGGTGTGGTTTTTCTACACGTAGATAAAGACATTGAGATTGTCTTGGACTTAGAAGTAAGACAATTGCTGGGTAAGTTAAATGGGCTTAGCCCAAAGATTTGACGTCTTCTGGGCTACCGAAGGGCACATAACTTATAGTCAAAAGTTGAATATAGTAATGACCAGTCGCGATGGTACATAGTACAGTGTAGCCGATTTCAATTAACAAAAAGACCAGGCAAAAATGCAAAAGTGGAAAAACTATTCCAGTGTTGCTGGTAAGAGGCTATCCGACGTATTTTGTGACGAGAAATCGAATGGTGCAAACCGCGTTGCTCTCCGACCAATACTTTTGGCTGTAGCGACAATTGAATGATCATTGATGTCATAATCACGTGCCCAGCAACGGCTCTTACTCCATGGAAACCAAGGAAATTTGAAATTTTTCAACAGTTGCCGATGCCTGGCTCAATTCCGCTTTTTTTGGCACCTTATTAATGTGGGTCTGTGGTCAGTTGTACTTTTTACAGCAGACTGTATCAAGTACCTTGTGTTTTTTATGTACAAATGGTGTGGTTGTTCTACACGTAGATAAAGACATTGAGATTGTCTTGGACTTAGAAGTAAGACAATTGCTGGGTGAGTTAAATGGGCTTAGCCAAAAGATTTGATGTCTTCTTGGCTACCGAAGGGCACATAACTTATAGTCAAAAGTTGAATATAGTAATGACCAGTCGCGATGGTACATAGTACAGTGTAGCCGATTTCAATTAACAAAAAGACCAGGCAAAAATGCAAAAGTGGAAAAACTGTTCCAGTGTTGCTGGTAAGAGGCTATTCCGACGTATTTTGTAACGAGAAATCGAATGGTGCAAACCGCGTTGCTCTCCGACCAATACTTTTGGCTGTAGCGACAATTGAATGATCATTGATGTCATAATCACGTGCCCATCAACGGATCTTACTCCATGGAAACCAGGGAAATTTGCAATTTTTCACCTGCTGCCGATGCCTGGCTCAATTCCGCATCTTTTGGCACCTTATAAATGTGGGCCTGTGGTCAGTTGTACTTTTTACAGTAGACTGTATCAAGTACCTTGTGTTTTTTATGTACAAATGGTGTGGTTTTTCTACACGTAGATAAAGACATTGAGATTGTCTTGGACTTAGAAGTAAGACAATTGCTGGGTGAGTTAAATGGGCTTAGCCCAAAGATTTGAGGTCTTCTGGGCTACCGAAGGGCACATAACTTATAGTCAAAAGTTGAATATAGTAATGACCAGTCGCGATGGTACATAGTACAGTGTAGTCGATTTCAATTAACAAAAAGACCAGGCAAGAATGCAAAAGTGGAAAAACTGTTCCAGTTCTGCTGGTAAGAGGCTAACCCGACGTATTTTGTGACGAGAAATCGAATGGTGCAAACCGCGTTGCTCTCCGACCAATACTTTTGGCTGTAGCGACAATTGAATGATCATTGATGTCATAATCACGTGCCCAGCAACGGCTCTTACTCCATGGAAACCAGGGAAATTTGCAATTATTCAACAGTTGCCGATGCCTGGCTCAATTCCGCTTCTTTTGGCACCTTATTAATGTGGGCCTGTGGTTAGTTGTACTTTTTACAGCAGACTGTATCAAGTACCTTGTGTTTTTTATGTACAAATGGTGTGGTTTTTCTACACGTAGATAAAGACATTGAGATTGTCTTGGACTTAGAAGTAAGACAATTGCTGGGTGAGTTAAATGGGCTTAGCCCAAAGATTTGACGTCTTCTGGGCTACCGAAGGGCACATAACTTATAGTCAAAAGTTGAATATAGTAATGACCAGTCGCGATGGTACATAGTACAGTGTAGCCGATTTCAATTAACAAAAAGACCAGGCAAAAATGCAAAAGTGGAAAAACTGTTCCAGTGTTGCTGGTAAGAGGCTAATCCGACGTATTTTGTGACGAGAAATCGAATGGTGCAAACCGCGTTGCTCTCCGACCAATACTTTTGGCTGTAGCGACAATTGAATGATCATTGATGTCATAATCACGTGCCCAGCAACGGCTCTTACTCCATGGAAACCAGGGAAATTTGCAATATTTCAACAGGTGCCGATGCCTGGCTCAATTCCGCTTCTTTTGGCACCTTATTAATGTGGGTCTGTGGTCAGTTGTACTTTTTACAGCAGACTGTATCAAGTACCTTGTGTTTTTTATGTACAAATGGTGTGGTTTTTCTACACGTAGATAAAGACATTGAGATTGTCTTGGACTTAGAAGTAAGACAATTGCTGGGTGAGTTAAATGGGCTTAGCCCAAAAATTTGACATCTTCTGGGCTACCGAAAAGCACATAACTTATAGTCAAAAGTTGAATATAGTAATGACCAGTCGCGATGGTACATAGTACAGTGTAGCCGATTTCAATTAACAAAAAGACCAGGCCAAAATGCAAAAGTGGAAAAACTGTTCCAGTTCTCCTGGTAAGAGGCTAATCCGACGTATTTTCTGACGAAAAATCGAATGGTGCAAACCGCGTTGCTCTCCGACCAATACTTTTGGCTGTAGCGACAATTGAATGATCATTGATGTCATAATCACGTGCCCAGCAACGGCTCTTACTCCATGGAAACCAGGGAAATTTGCAATTTTTCAACTGCAGCCGATGCCTGGCTCAATTCCGCTTTTTTTGGCACCTTATTAATGTGGGCCTGTGATCAGTTGTACTTTTTACAGCAGACTGTATCAAGTACCTTGTGTTTTTTATGTACAAATGGTGTGGTTTTTCTACACGTAGATAAAGACATTGAGATTGTCTTGGACTTAGAAGTAAGACAATTGCTGGGTGAGTTAAATGGGCTTAGCCCAAAGATTTGACATCTTCTGGGCTACCGAAAAGCACATAACTTATAGTCAAAAGTTGAATATAGTAATGACCAGTCGCGATGGTACATAGTACAGTGTAGCCGATTTCAATTAACAAAAATACCAGGCCAAAATGCAAAAGTGGAAAAACTGTTCCAGTGTTGCTGGTAAGAGGCTAATCCGACGTATTTTCTGACGAAAAATCGAATGGTGCAAACCGCGTTGCTCTCCGACCAATACTTTTGGCTGTAGCGACAATTGAATGATCATTGATGTCATAATCACGTGCCCAGCAACGGCTCTTACTCCATGGAAACCAGGGAAATTTGCAATTTTTCAACTGCTGCCGATGCCTGGCTCAATTCCGCTTCTTTTGGCACCTTATTAATGTGGGCCTGTGATCAGTTGTACTTTTTACAGCAGACTGTATCAAGTACCTTGTGTTTTTTATGTACAAATGGTGTGGTTTTTCTACACGTAGATAAAGACATTGAGATTGTCTTGGACTTAGAAGTAAGACAATTGCTGGGTGAGTTAAATGGGCTTAGCCCAAAGATTTGACGTCTTCTGGGCTACCGAAGGGCACATAACTTATAGTCAAAAGTTAAATATAGTAATGATCAGTGGGGATGGTACACAGTACAGTGTAGCCGATTTCAATTAACAAAAAGACCAGGCAAAAATGCAAAAGTGGAAAAACTGTTCCAGTGCTGCTGGTAAGAGGCTAATCCGACGTATTTTGTGACGAGAAATCGAATGGTGCAAACCGCGTTGCTCTCCAACCAATACTTTTGGCTGTAGCGACAATTGAATGATCATTGATGTCATAATCACGTGCCCAGCAACGGCTCTTACTCCATGGAAACCAGGGAAAATTGCAATTTTTCAACAGCTGCCGATGCCTGGCTCAATTCCGCTTCTTTTGGCACCTTATTAATGTGGGTCTGTGGTCAGTTGTACTTTTTACAGCAGACTGTATCAAGTACCTTGTGTTTTTCATGTACAAATGGTCTGGTTTTTCTACACGTAGATAAAGACATTGAGATTGTCTTGGACTTAGAAGTAAGACAATTGCTGGGTGAGTTAAATGGGCTTAGCCCAAAGATTTGACGTCTTCTGGGCTACCGAAGGGCACATAACTTATAGTCAAAAGTTGAATATAGTAATAACCAGTCGCGATGGTACATAGTACAGTGTAGCCGATTTCAATTAACAAAAAGACCAGGCAAAAATGCAAAAGTGGAAAAACTGTTCCAGTTCTCCTGGTAAGAGGCTAATCCGACGTATTTTGTGACGAGAAATCGAATGGTGCAAACCGCGTTGCTCTCCGACCAATACTTTTGGCTGTAGCGACAATTCAATGATCATTAATGTCATAACCACTTGCCCAGCAACGGGTCTTACTCCATGGAAACCAGAGAAATTTGCAATTTTTCAACTGCTGCCGATGACTGGCTCAATTCCGCTTCTTTTGGCACCTTATTAATGTGGGCCTGTGGTCAGTTGTACTTTTTACAGCAGACTGTATCAAGTACCTTGTGTTTTTTATGTACAAATGGTGTGGTTTTTCTACACGTAGATAAAGACATTGAGATTGTCTTGGACTTAGAAGTAAGACAATTGCTGGGTGAGTTAAATGCGCGTAGAGAAAAGATTTGAGGTCTTCTGGGCTACCGAAGGGCACATAACTTATAGTCAAATGTTGAATATAGTAATGACCAGTCGCGATGGTACAAAGTACAGTGTAGCCGATTTCAATTAACAAAAAGACCAGGCAAAAATGCAAAAGTGGAAAAACTGTTCCAGTGCTGCTGGTAAGAGGCTAATCCGACGTATTTTGTGACGAGAAATCGAATGGTACAAACCGCGTTGCTCTCCGACCAATACTTTTGGCTGTAGCGACAATTGAATGATCATTGATGTCATAATCACGTGCCCAGCAACGGCTCTTACTCCATGGAAACCAGGGAAATTTGCAATATTTCAACAGGTGCCGATTCCTGGCTCAATTCCACATCTTTTGGCACCTTATTTATGTGGGTCTGTGGTCAGTTGTACTTTTTACAGCAGACTGTATCAAGTACCTTGTGTTTTTTATGTACAAATGGTGTGGTTTTTCTACACGTAGATAAAGACATTGAGATTATCTTGGACTTAGAAGTAAGACAATTGCTGGGTGAGTTAAATGGGCTTAGCCCAAAGATTTGACATCTTCTGGGCTACCGAAAAGCACATAACTTATAGTCAAAAGTTGAATATAGTAATGACCAGTCGCGATGGTACATAGTACAGTGTAGCCGATTTCAATTAACAAAAATACCAGGCCAAAATGCAAAAGTGGAAAAACTGTTCCAGTGTTGCTGGTAAGAGGCTAATCCGACGTATTTTCTGACGAAAAATCGAATGGTGCAAACCGCGTTGCTCTCCGACCAATACTTTTGGCTGTAGCGACAATTGAATGATCATTGATGTCATAATCACGTGCCCAGCAACGGCTCTTACTCCATGGAAACCAGGGAAATTTGCAATTTTTCAACTACTGCCGATGCCTGGCTCAATTCCGCTTCTTTTGGCACCTTATTAATGTGGGCCTGTGATCAGTTGTACTTTTTACAGCAGACTGTATCAAGTACCTTGTGTTTTTTATGTACAAATGGTGTGGTTTTTCTACACGTAGATAAAGACATTGAGATTGTCTTGGACTTAGAAGTAAGACAATTGCTGGGTGAGTTAAATGGGCTTAGCCCAAACATTTGACGTCTTCTGGGCTACCGAAGGGCACATAACTTATAGTCAAAAGTTAAATATAGTAATGATCAGTGGCGATGGTACACAGTACAGTGTAGCCGATTTCAATTAACAAAAAGACCAGGCAAAAATGCAAAAGTGGAAAAACTGTTCCAGTGCTGCTGGTAAGAGGCTAATCCGACGTATTTTGTGACGAGAAATCGAATGGTGCAAACCGCGTTGCTCTCCAACCAATACTTTTGGCTGTAGCGACAATTGAATGATCATTGATGTCATAATCACGTGCCCAGCAACGGCTCTTACTCCATGGAAACCAGGGAAAATTGCAATTTTTCAACAGCTGCCGATGCCTGGCTCAATTCCGCTTCTTTTGGCACCTTATTAATGTGGGTCTGTGGTCAGTTGTACTTTTTACAGCAGACTGTATCAAGTACCTTGTGTTTTTCATGTACAAATGGTCTGGTTTTTCTACACGTAGATAAAGACATTGAGATTGTCTTGGACTTAGAAGTAAGACAATTGCTGGGTGAGTTAAATGGGCTTAGCCCAAAGATTTGACGTCTTCTGGGCTACCGAAGGGCACATAACTTATAGTCAAAAGTTGAATATAGTAATAACCAGTCGCGATGGTACATAGTACAGTGTAGCCGATTTCAATTAACAAAAAGACCAGGCAAAAATGCAAAAGTGGAAAAACTGTTCCAGTTCTCCTGGTAAGAGGCTAATCCGACGTATTTTGTGACGAGAAATCGAATGGTGCAAACCGCGTTGCTCTCCGACCAATACTTTTGGCTGTAGCGACAATTCAATGATCATTGATGTCATAACCACTTGCCCAGCAACGGGTCTTACTCCATGGAAACCAGAGAAATTTGCAATTTTTCAACTGCTGCCGATGACTGGCTCAATTCCGCTTCTTTTGGCACCTTATTAATGTGGGCCTGTGGTCAGTTGTACTTTTTACAGCAGACTGTATCAAGTACCTTGTGTTTTTTATGTACAAATGGTGTGGTTTTTCTACACGTAGATAAAGACATTGAGATTGTCTTGGACTTAGAAGTAAGACAATTGCTGGGTGAGTTAAATGCGCGTAAAGAAAAGATTTGAGGTCTTCTGGGCTACCGAAGGGCACATAACTTATAGTCAAATGTTGAATATAGTAATGACCAGTCGCGATGGTACAAAGTACAGTGTAGCCGATTTCAATTAACAAAAAGACCAGGCAAAAATGCAAAAGTGGAAAAACTGTTCCAGTGCTGCTGGTAAGAGGCTAATCCGACGTATTTTCTGACGAGAAATCGAATGGTGCAAACCGCGTTGCTCTACGACCAATACTTTTGGCTGTAGCGACAATTGAATGATCATTGATGTCATAATCACGTGCCCAGCAACGGCTCTTACTCCATGGAAACCAGAGAAATTTGCAATTTTTCACCTGCTGCCGATGCCTGGCTCAATTCCGCATCTTTTAGCACCTTATTAATGTGGGCCTGTGGTCAGTTGTACTTTTTACAGCAGACTGTATCAAGTACCTTGTGTTTTTTATGTACAAATGGTGTGGTTTTTCTACACGTAGATAAAGACATTGAGATTGTCTTGGACTTAGAAGTAAGACAAATGCTGGGTGAGTTAAATGGGCTTAGCCCAAAGATTTGACGTCTTCTGGGCTACCGAAGGGCACATAACTTATAGTCAAAAGTTGAATATAGTAATGACCGGTCGCGATGGTACATAGTACAGTGTAGCCGATTTCAATTAACAAAAAGACCAGGCAAAAATGCAAAAGTGGAAAAACTGTTCCAGTGCTGCTGGTAAGAGGCTAATCCGACGTATTTTCTGACGAAAAATCGAATGGTGCAAACCGCGTTGCTCTCCGACCAATACTTTTGGCTGTAGCGACAATTGAATGATCATTGATGTCATAATCACGTGCCCAGCAACGGCTCTTACTCCATGGAAACCAGGGAAATTTGCAATTTTTCAACTGCTGCCGATGCCTGTCTCAATTCCGCCTCTTTTGGCACCTTATCAATGTGGGCCTGTGGTCAGTTGTACTTTTTACAGCAGACTGTATCAAGTACCTTGTGTTTTTTATGTACAAATGGTGTGGTTGTTCTACACGTAGATAAAGACATTGAGATTGTCTTGGACTTAGAAGTAAGACAATTGCTGGGTGAGTTAAATGGGCTTAGCCCAAATATTTGACGTCTTCTGGGCTACCGAAGGGCACATAACTTATAGTCAAAAGTTGAATATAGTAATGACCAGTCGCGATGGTACATAGTACAGTGTAGCCGATTTCAATTAACAAAAAGACCAGGCAAAAATGCAAAAGTGGAAAAACTGTTCCAGTTCTCCTGGTAAGAGGCTAATCCGACGTATTTTGTGACGAGAAATCGAATGGTGCAAACCGCGTTACTCTCCGACCAATACTTTTGGCTGTAGCGACAATTGAATGATCATTGATGTCATAATCACGTGCCCAGCAACGGCTCTTACTCCATGGAAACCAGGGAAATTTGCAATATTTCAACAGGTGCCGATGCCTGGCTCAATTCCGCTTCTTTTGGCACCTTATTAATGTGGGCCTGTGGTCAGTTGTACATTTTACAGCAGACTGTATCAAGTACCTTGTGTTTTTTATGTACAAATGGTGTGGTTTTTCTCCACGTAGATAAAGACATTGAGATTGTCTTGGACTTAGAAGTAAGACAATTGCTGGGTGAGTTAAATGGGCTTAGCCCAAAGATTTGACGTCTTCTGGGCTACCGAAGGGCACATAACTTATAGTCAAAAGTTGAATATAGTAATAACTAGTCGCGATGGTACATAGTACAGTGTAGCCGATTTCAATTAACAAAAAGACCAGGCAAAAATGCAAAAGTGGAAAAACTGTTCCAGTGTTGCTGGTAAGAGGCTAATCCGACGTATTTTGTGACGAGAAATCGAATGGTGCAAACCGCGTTGCTCTCCGACCAATACTTTTGGCTGTAGCGACAATTGAATGATCATTGATGTCATAATCACGTGCCCAGCAACGGCTCTTACTCCATGGAAACCAGGGAAATTTGCAATATTTCAACAGGTGCCGATGCCTGGCTCAATTCCGCTTCTTTTGGCACCTTATTAATGTGGGTCTGTGGTCAGTTGTACTTTTTACAGCAGACTGTATCAAGTACCTTGTGTTTTTTATGTACAAATGGTGTGGTTTTTCTACACGTAGATAAAGACATTGAGATTATCTTGGACTTAGAAGTAAGACAATTGCTGGGTGAGTTAAATGGGCTAAGCCCAAAGATTTGACATCTTCTGGGCTACCGAAAAGCACATAACTTATAGTCAAAAGTTGAATATAGTAATGACCAGTCGCGATGGTACATAGTACAGTGTAGCCGATTTCAATTAACAAAAAGACCAGGCAAAAATGCAAAAGTGGAAAAACTGTTCCAGTTCTCCTGGTAAGAGGCTAATCCGACGTATTTTCTGACGAAAAATCGAATGGTGCAAACCGCGTTGCTCTCCGACCAATACTTTTGGCTGTAGCGACAATTGAATGATCATTGATGTCATAATCACGTGCCCAGCAACGGCTCTTACTCCATGGAAACCAGGGAAATTTGCAATTTTTCAACTGCTGCCGATGCCTGGCTCAATTCCGCTTTTTTTGGCACCTTATTAATGTGGGCCTGTGATCAGTTGTACTTTTTACAGCAGACTGTATCAAGTACCTTGTGTTTTTTATGTACAAATTTTGTGGTTTTTCTACACGTAGATAAAGACATTGAGATTGTCTTGGACTTAGAAGTAAGACAATTGCTGGGTGAGTTAAATGGGCTTAGCCCAAACATTTGACGTCTTCTGGGCTACCGAAGGGCACATAACTTATAGTCAAGAGGTGAATATAGTAATAACCAGTCGCGATGGTACATAGTACAGTGTAGCCGATTTCAATTAACAAAAAGACCAGGCAAAAATGCAAAAGTGGAAAAACTGTTCCAGTGCTGCTGGTAAGAGGCTAATCCGACGTATTTTGTGACGAAAAATCGAATGGTGCAAACCGCGTTGCTCTCCGACCAATACTTTTGGCTGTAGCGACAATTGAATGATCATTGATGTCATAATCACGTGCCCAGCAACGGCTCTTACTCCATGGAAACCAGGGAAATTTGCAATTTTTCAACAGCTGCCGGTGCCTGGCTCAATTCCGCATCTTTTGGCACCTTATTAATGTGGGCCTGTGGTCAGTTGTACTTTTTACAGCAGACTGTATCAAGTACCTTGTGTTTTTTATGTACAAATGGTGTGGTTTTTCTACACGTAGATAAAGACATTGAGATTGTCTTGGACTTAGAAGTAAGACAATTGCTGGGTGAGTTAAATGGGCTGAGCCCAAAGATTTGACGTCTTCTGGGCTACCGAAGGGCACATAACTTATAGTCAAAAGTTAAATATAGTAATGACCAGTGGCGATGGTACACAGTACAGTGTAGCCGATTTCAATTAACAAAAAGACCAGGCAAAAATGCAAAAGTGGAAAAACTGTTCCAGTGCTGCTGGTAAGAGGCTAATCCGACGTATTTTGTGACGAGAAATCGAATGGTGCAAACCGCGTTGCTCTCCGACCAATACTTTTGGCTGTAGCGACAATTGAATGATCATTGATGTCATAATCACGTGCCCAGCAACGGCTCTTACTCCATGGAAACCAGGGAAATTTGCAATTTTTCAACAGCTGCCGATGCCTGGCTCAATTCCGCATCTTTTGGCACCTTATTAATGTGGGCCTGTGGTCAGTTGTACTTTTTACAGCAGACTGTATCAAGTACCTTGTGTTTTTTATGTACAAATGGTGTGGTTTTTCTACACGTAGATAAAGACATTGAGATTGTCTTGGACTTAGAAGTAAGACAATTGCTGGGTGAGTTAAATGGGCTTAGCCAAAAGATTTGATGTCTTCTTGGCTACCGAAGGGCACATAACTTATAGTCAAAAGTTGAATATAGTAATGACCAGTCGCGATGGTACATAGTACAGTGTAGCCGATTTCAATTAACAAAAAGACCAGGCAAAAATGCAAAAGTGGAAAAACTGTTCCAGTGTTGCTGGTAAAAGGCTATTCCGACGTATTTTGTAACGAGAAATCGAATGGTGCAAACCGCGTTGCTCTCCGACCAATACTTTTGGCTGTAGCGACAATTGAATGATCATTGATGTCATAATCACGTGCCCATCAACGGATCTTACTCCATGGAAACCAGGGAAATTTGCAATTTTTCACCTGCTGCCGATGCCTGGCTCAATTCCACATCTTTTGGCACCTTATTAATGTGGGTCTGTGGTCAGTTGTACTTTTTACAGTAGACTGTATCAAGTACCTTGTGTTTTTTATGTACAAATGGTCTGGTTTTTCTACACGTAGATAAAGACATTGAGATTGTCTTGGACTTAGAAGTAAGACAATTGCTGGGTGAGTTAAATGGGCTTAGCCCAAAGATTTGAGGTCTTCTGGGCTACCGAAGGGCACATAACTTATAGTCAAAAGTTGAATATAGTAATGACCAGTCGCGATGGTACATAGTACAGTGTAGCCGATTTCAATTAACAAAAAGACCAGGCAAAAATGCAAAAGTGGAAAAACTGTTCCAGTTCTGCTGGTAAGAGGCTAATCCGACGTATTTTGTGACGAGAAATCGAATGGTGCAAACCGCGTTGCTCTCCGACCAATACTTTTGGCTGTAGCGACAATTCAATGATCATTGATGTCATAATCACGTGCCCAGCAACGGCTCTTACTCCATGGAAACCAGGGAAATTTGCAATTATTCAACAGTTGCCGATGCCTGGCTCAATTCCGCTTCTTTTGGCACCTTATTAATGTGGGCCTGTGGTTAGTTGTACTTTTTACAGCAGACTGTATCAAGTACCTTGTGTTTTTTATGTACAAATGGTGTGGTTTTTCTACACGTAGATAAAGACATTGAGATTGTCTTGGACTTAGAAGTAAGACAATTGCTGGGTGAGTTAAATGGGCTTAGCCCAAAGATTTGACGTCTTCTGGGCTACCGAAGGGCACATAACTTATAGTCAAAAGTTGAATATAGTAATGACCAGTCGCGATGGTACATAGTACAGTGTAGCCGATTTCAATTAACAAAAAGACCAGGCAAAAATGCAAAAGTGGAAAAACTGTTCCAGTGTTGCTGGTAAGAGGCTAATCCGACGTATTTTGTGACGAGAAATCGAATGGTGCAAACCGCGTTGCTCTCCGACCAATACTTTTGGCTTTAGCGACAATTGAATGATCATTGATGTCATAATCACGTGCCCAGCAACGGCTCTTACTCCATGGAAACCAGGGAAATTTGCAATATTTCAACAGGTGCCGATGCCTGGCTCAATTCCGCTTCTTTTGGCACCTTATTAATGTGGGTCTGTGGTCAGTTGTACTTTTTACAGCAGACTGTATCAAGTACCTTGTGTTTTTTATGTACAAATGGTGTGGTTTTTCTACACGTAGATAAAGACATTGAGATTGTCTTGGACTTAGAAGTAAGACAATTGCTGGGTGAGTTAAATGGGCTTAGCCCAAAGATTTGACGTCTTCTGGGCTACCGAAGGGCACATAACTTATAGTCAAAAGTTGAATATAGTAATGACCAGTCGCGATGGTACATAGTACAGTCTGGCCGATTTCAATTAACAAAAAGACCAGGCAAAAATGCAAAAGTGGAAAAACTGTTCCAGTGTTGCTGGTAAGAGGCTAATCCGACGTATTTTGTGACGAGAAATCGAATGGTGCAAACCGCGTTGCTCTCCGACCAATACTTTTGGCTGTAGCGACAATTGAATGATCATTGATGTCATAATCACGTGCCCATCAACGGCTCTTACTCCATGGAAACCAGGGAAATTTGCAATTTTTCAACAGCTGCCGATGCCTGGCTCAATTCCGCATCTTTTGGCACCTTATTAATGTGGGTCTGTGGTCAGTTGTACATTTTACAGCAGACTGTATCAAGTACCTTGTGTTTTTTATGTACAAATGGTGTGGTTTTTTCTACACGTAGATAAAGACATTGAGATTGTCTTGGACTTAGAAGTAAGACAATTGCTGGGTAAGTTAAATGGGCTTAGCCCAAAGATTTGACGTCTTCTGGGCTACCGAAGGGCACATAACTTATAGTCAAAAGTTGAATATAGTAATGACCAGTCGCGATGGTACATAGTACAGTGTAGCCGATTTCAATTAACAAAAAGACCAGGCAAAAATGCAAAAGTGGAAAAACTATTCCAGTGTTGCTGGTAAGAGGCTATCCGACGTATTTTGTGACGAGAAATCGAATGGTGCAAACCGCGTTGCTCTCCGACCAATACTTTTGGCTGTAGCGACAATTGAATGATCATTGATGTCATAATCACGTGCCCAGCAACGGCTCTTACTCCATGGAAACCAAGGAAATTTGAAATTTTTTCAACAGTTGCCGATGCCTGGCTCAATTCCGCTTTTTTTGGCACCTTATTAATGTGGGTCTGTGGTCAGTTGTACTTTTTACAGCAGACTGTATCAAGTACCTTGTGTTTTTTATGTACAAATGGTGTGGTTTTTCTACACGTAGATAAAGACATTGAGATTGTCTTGGACTTAGAAGTAAGACAATTGCTGGGTGAGTTAAATGGGCTTAGCCAAAAGATTTGATGTCTTCTTGGCTACCGAAGGGCACATAACTTATAGTCAAAAGTTGAATATAGTAATGACCAGTCGCGATGGTACATAGTACAGTGTAGCCGATTTCAATTAACAAAAAGACCAGGCAAAAATGCAAAAGTGGAAAAACTGTTCCAGTGTTGCTGGTAAAAGGCTATTCCGACGTATTTTGTAACGAGAAATCGAATGGTGCAAACCGCGTTGCTCTCCGACCAATACTTTTGGCTGTAGCGACAATTGAATGATCATTGATGTCATAATCACGTGCCCATCAACGGATCTTACTCCATGGAAACCAGGGAAATTTGCAATTTTTCACCTGCTGCCGATGCCTGGCTCAATTCCACATCTTTTGGCACCTTATTAATGTGGGTCTGTGGTCAGTTGTACTTTTTACAGTAGACTGTATCAAGTACCTTGTGTTTTTTATGTACAAATGGTCTGGTTTTTCTACACGTAGATAAAGACATTGAGATTGTCTTGGACTTAGAAGTAAGACAATTGCTGGGTAAGTTAAATGGGCTTAGCCCAAAGATTTGACGTCTTCTGGGCTACCGAAGGGCACATAACTTATAGTCAAAAGTTGAATATAGTAATGACCAGTCGCGATGGTACATAGTACAGTGTAGCCGATTTCAATTAACAAAAAGACCAGGCAAAAATGCAAAAGTGGAAAAAACTATTCCAGTGTTGCTGGTAAGAGGCTATCCGACGTATTTTGTGACGAGAAATCGAATGGTGCAAACCGCGTTGCTCTCCGACCAATACTTTTGGCTGTAGCGACAATTGAATGATCATTGATGTCATAATCACGTGCCCAGCAACGGCTCTTACTCCATGGAAACCAAGGAAATTTGAAATTTTTCAACAGTTGCCGATGCCTGGCTCAATTCCGCTTTTTTTGGCACCTTATTAATGTGGGTCTGTGGTCAGTTGTACTTTTTACAGCAGACTGTATCAAGTACCTTGTGTTTTTTATGTACAAATGGTGTGGTTTTTCTACACGTAGATAAAGACATTGAGATTGTCTTGGACTTAGAAGTAAGACAATTGCTGGGTGAGTTAAATGGGCTTAGCCAAAAGATTTGATGTCTTCTTGGCTACCGAAGGGCACATAACTTATAGTCAAAAGTTGAATATAGTAATGACCAGTCGCGATGGTACATAGTACAGTGTAGCCGATTTCAATTAACAAAAAGACCAGGCAAAAATGCAAAAGTGGAAAAACTGTTCCAGTGTTGCTGGTAAAAGGCTATTCCGACGTATTTTGTAACGAGAAATCGAATGGTGCAAACCGCGTTGCTCTCCGACCAATACTTTTGGCTGTAGCGACAATTGAATGATCATTGATGTCATAATCACGTGCCCATCAACGGATCTTACTCCATGGAAACCAGGGAAATTTGCAATTTTTCACCTGCTGCCGATGCCTGGCTCAATTCCACATCTTTTGGCACCTTATTAATGTGGGTCTGTGGTCAGTTGTACTTTTTACAGTAGACTGTATCAAGTACCTTGTGTTTTTTATGTACAAATGGTCTGGTTTTTCTACACGTAGATAAAGACATTGAGATTGTCTTGGACTTAGAAGTAAGACAATTGCTGGGTGAGTTAAATGGGCTTAGCCCAAAGATTTGAGGTCTTCTGGGCTACCGAAGGGCACATAACTTATAGTCAAAAGTTGAATATAGTAATGACCAGTCGCGATGGTACATAGTACAGTGTAGCCGATTTCAATTAACAAAAAGACCAGGCAAAAATGCAAAAGTGGAAAAACTGTTCCAGTTCTGCTGGTAAGAGGCTAATCCGACGTATTTTGTGACGAGAAATCGAATGGTGCAAACCGCGTTGCTCTCCGACCAATACTTTTGGCTGTAGCGACAATTCAATGATCATTGATGTCATAATCACGTGCCCAGCAACGGCTCTTACTCCATGGAAACCAGGGAAATTTGCAATTATTCAACAGTTGCCGATGCCTGGCTCAATTCCCGCTTCTTTTTGGCACCTTATTAATGTGGGCCTGTGGTTAGTTGTACTTTTTACAGCAGACTGTATCAAGTACCTTGTGTTTTTTATGTACAAATGGTGTGGTTTTTCTACACGTAGATAAAGACATTGAGATTGTCTTGGACTTAGAAGTAAGACAATTGCTGGGTGAGTTAAATGGGCTTAGCCCAAAGATTTGACGTCTTCTGGGCTACCGAAGGGCACATAACTTATAGTCAAAAGTTGAATATAGTAATGACCAGTCGCGATGGTACATAGTACAGTGTAGCCGATTTCAATTAACAAAAAGACCAGGCAAAAATGCAAACGTGGAAAAACTGTTCCAGTGTTGCTGGTAAGAGGCTAATCCGACGTATTTTGTGACGAGAAATCGAATGGTGCAAACCGCGTTGCTCTCCGACCAATACTTTTGGCTGTAGCGACAATTGAATGATCATTGATGTCATAATCACGTGCCCAGCAACGGCTCTTACTCCATGGAAACCAGGGAAATTTGCAATATTTCAACAGGTGCCGATGCCTGGCTCAATTCCGCTTCTTTTGGCACCTTATTAATGTGGGTCTGTGGTCAGTTGTACTTTTTACAGCAGACTGTATCAAGTACCTTGTGTTTTTTTATGTACAAATGGTGTGGTTTTTTCTACACGTAGATAAAGACATTGAGATTGTCTTGGACTTAGAAGTAAGACAATTGCTGGGTGAGTTAAATGGGCTTAGCCCAAAAATTTGACATCTTCTGGGCTACCGAAAAGCACATAACTTATAGTCAAAAGTTGAATATAGTAATGACCAGTCGCGATGGTACATAGTACAGTGTAGCCGATTTCAATTAACAAAAAGACCAGGCCAAAATGCAAAAAGTGTTAAAACTGTTCCAGTGTTGCTGGTAAGAGGCTATCCGACGTATTTTGTGACGAGAAATCGAATGGTGCAAACCGCGTTGCTCTCCGACCAATACTTTTGGCTGTAGCGACAATTGAATGATCATTGATGTCATAATCACGTGCCCAGCAACGGCTCTTACTCCATGGAAACCAAGGAAATTTGAAATTTTTCAACAGTTGCCGATGCCTGGCTCAATTCCGCTTTTTTTGGCACCTTATTAATGTGGGTCTGTGGTCAGTTGTACTTTTTACAGCAGACTGTATCAAGTACCTTGTGTTTTTTATGTACAAATGGTGTGGTTTTTCTACACGTAGATAAAGACATTGAGATTGTCTTGGACTTAGAAGTAAGACAATTGCTGGGTGAGTTAAATGGGCTTAGCCAAAAGATTTGATGTCTTCTTGGCTACCGAAGGGCACATAACTTATAGTCAAAAGTTGAATATAGTAATGACCAGTCGCGATGGTACATAGTACAGTGTAGCCGATTTCAATTAACAAAAAGACCAGGCAAAAATGCAAAAGTGGAAAAACTGTTCCAGTGTTGCTGGTAAAAGGCTATTCCGACGTATTTTGTAACGAGAAATCGAATGGTGCAAACCGCGTTGCTCTCCGACCAATACTTTTGGCTGTAGCGACAATTGAATGATCATTGATGTCATAATCACGTGCCCATCAACGGATCTTACTCCATGGAAACCAGGGAAATTTGCAATTTTTCACCTGCTGCCGATGCCTGGCTCAATTCCACATCTTTTGGCACCTTATTAATGTGGGTCTGTGGTCAGTTGTACTTTTTACAGTAGACTGTATCAAGTACCTTGTGTTTTTTATGTACAAATGGTCTGGTTTTTCTACACGTAGATAAAGACATTGAGATTGTCTTGGACTTAGAAGTAAGACAATTGCTGGGTGAGTTAAATGGGCTTAGCCCAAAGATTTGAGGTCTTCTGGGCTACCGAAGGGCACATAACTTATAGTCAAAAGTTGAATATAGTAATGACCAGTCGCGATGGTACATAGTACAGTGTAGCCGATTTCAATTAACAAAAAGACCAGGCAAAAATGCAAAAGTGGAAAAACTGTTCCAGTTCTGCTGGTAAGAGGCTAATCCGACGTATTTTGTGACGAGAAATCGAATGGTGCAAACCGCGTTGCTCTCCGACCAATACTTTTGGCTGTAGCGACAATTCAATGATCATTGATGTCATAATCACGTGCCCAGCAACGGCTCTTACTCCATGGAAACCAGGGAAATTTGCAATTATTCAACAGTTGCCGATGCCTGGCTCAATTCCGCTTCTTTTGGCACCTTATTAATGTGGGCCTGTGGTTAGTTGTACTTTTTACAGCAGACTGTATCAAGTACCTTGTGTTTTTTATGTACAAATGGTGTGGTTTTTCTACACGTAGATAAAGACATTGAGATTGTCTTGGACTTAGAAGTAAGACAATTGCTGGGTGAGTTAAATGGGCTTAGCCCAAAGATTTGACGTCTTCTGGGCTACCGAAGGGCACATAACTTATAGTCAAAAGTTGAATATAGTAATGACCAGTCGCGATGGTACATAGTACAGTGTAGCCGATTTCAATTAACAAAAAGACCAGGCAAAAATGCAAAAGTGGAAAAACTGTTCCAGTGTTGCTGGTAAGAGGCTAATCCGACGTATTTTGTGACGAGAAATCGAATGGTGCAAACCGCGTTGCTCTCCGACCAATACTTTTGGCTGTAGCGACAATTGAATGATCATTGATGTCATAATCACGTGCCCAGCAACGGCTCTTACTCCATGGAAACCAGGGAAATTTGCAATATTTCAACAGGTGCCGATGCCTGGCTCAATTCCGCTTCTTTTGGCACCTTATTAATGTGGGTCTGTGGTCAGTTGTACTTTTTACAGCAGACTGTATCAAGTACCTTGTGTTTTTTATGTACAAATGGTGTGGTTTTTCTACACGTAGATAAAGACATTGAGATTGTCTTGGACTTAGAAGTAAGACAATTGCTGGGTGAGTTAAATGGGCTTAGCCCAAAAATTTGACATCTTCTGGGCTACCGAAAAGCACATAACTTATAGTCAAAAGTTGAATATAGTAATGACCAGTCGCGATGGTACATAGTACAGTGTAGCCGATTTCAATTAACAAAAAGACCAGGCCAAAATGCAAAAGTGTTAAAACTGTTCCAGTTCTCCTGGTAAGAGGCTAATCCGACGTATTTTCTGACGAAAAATCGAATGGTGCAAACCGCGTTGCTCTCCGACCAATACTTTTGGCTGTAGCGACAATTGAATGATCATTGATGTCATAATCACGTGCCCAGCAACGGCTCTTACTCCATGGAAACCAGGGAAATTTGCAATTTTTCAACTGCTGCCGATGCCTGGCTCAATTCCGCTTTTTTTGGCACCTTATTAATGTGGGCCTGTGATCAGTTGTACTTTTTACAGCAGACTGTATCAAGTACCTTGTGTTTTTTATGTGCAAATTTTGTGGTTTTTCTACACGTAGATAAAGACATTGAGATTGTCTTGGACTTAGAAGTAAGACAATTGCTGGGTGAGTTAAATGGGCTTAGCCCAAACATTTGACGTCTTCTGGGCTACCGAAGGGCACATAACTTATAGTCAAGAGGTGAATATAGTAATAACCAGTCGCGATGGTACATAGTACAGTGTAGCCGATTTCAATTAACAAAAAGACCAGGCAAAAATGCAAAAGTGGAAAAACTGTTCCAGTGCTGCTGGTAAGAGGCTAATCCGACGTATTTTGTGACGAGAAATCGAATGGTGCAAACCGCGTTGCTCTCCGACCAATACTTTTGGCTGTAGCGACAATTGAATGATCATTGATGTCATAATCACGTGCCCAGCAACGGCTCTTACTCCATGGAAACCAGGGAAATTTGCAATTTTTCAACTGCTGCCGATGCCTGGCTCAATTCCGCTTTTTTTGGCACCTTATTAATGTGGGCCTGTGGTCAGTTGTACTTTTTACAGCAGACTGTATCAAGTACCTTGTGTTTTTTATGTGCAAATTTTGTGGTTTTTCTACACGTAGATAAAGACATTGAGATTGTCTTGGACTTAGAAGTAAGACAATTGCTGGGTGAGTTAAATGGGCTTAGCCCAAACATCTGACGTCTTCTGGGCTACCGAAGGGCACATAACTTATAGTCAAGAGGTGAATATAGTAATAACCAGTCGCGATGGTACATAGTACAGTGTAGCCGATTTCAATTAACAAAAAGACCAGGCAAAAATGCAAAAGTGGAAAAACTGTTCCAGTGCTGCTGGTAAGAGGCTAATCCGACGTATTTTGTGACGAGAAATCGAATGGTGCAAACCGCGTTGCTCTCCAACCAATACTTTTGGCTGTAGCGACAATTGAATGATCAATGATGTCATAATCACGTGCCCAGCAACGGCTCTTACTCCATGGAAACCAGGGAAATTTGCAATTTTTCAACAGTTGCCGATGCCTGGCTCAATTCCGCTTTTTTTGGCACCTTATTAATGTGGGTCTGTGGTCAGTTGTACTTTTTACAGCAGACTGTATCAAGTACCTTGTGTTTTTTATGTACAAATGGTGTGGTTTTTCTACACGTAGATAAAGACATTGAGATTGTCTTGGACTTAGAAGTAAGACAATTGCTGGGTGAGTTAAATGCGCTTAGCCAAAAGATTTGAGGTCTTCTTGGCTACCGAAGGGCACATAACTTATAGTCAAAAGTTGAATGTAGTAATGACCAGTCGCGATGGTACATAGTACAGTGTAGCCGATTTCAATTAACAAAAAGACCAGGCAAAAATGCAAAAGTGGAAAAACTGTTCCAGTGCTGCTGGTAAGAGGCTAATCCGACGTATTTTGTGACGAGAAATCGAATGGTGCAAACCGCGTTGCTCTCCGACTAATACTTTTGGCTGTAGCGACAATTGAATGATCATTGATGTCATAACCACTTGCCCAGCAACGGCTCTTACTCCATGGAAACCAGAGAAATTTGCAATTTTTCAACTGCTGCCGATGCCTGGCTCAATTCCGCTTCTTTTGGCACCTTATTAATGTGGGCCTGTGGTCAGTTGTACTTTTTACAGCAGACTGTATCAAGTACCTTGTGTTTTTTATGTACAAATGGTTGTGGTTTTTCTACAAGTAGATAAAGACATTGAGATTGTCTTGGACTTAGAAGTAAGACAATTGCTGGGTGAGTTAAATGGGGGTTACCCCAAATATTTGACATCTTCTGGGCTACCGAAAAGCACATAACTTATAGTCAAAAGTTGAATATAGTAATGACCAGTCGCGATGGTACATAGTACAGTGTAGCCGATTTCAATTAACAAAAAGACCAGGCAAAAATGCAAAAGTGGAAAAACTGTTCCAGTGTTGCTGGTAAGAGGCTATTCCGACGTATTTTGTGACGATAAATCGAATGGTGCAAACCGCGTTGCTCTCCGACCAATACTTTTGGCTGTAGCGACAATTCAATGATCATTGATCTCATAACCACTTGCCCAGCAACGGGTCTTACTCCATGGAAACCAGAGAAATTTGCAATTTTTCAACTGCTGCCGATGACTGGCTCAATTCCGCTTCTTTTGGCACCTTATTAATGTGGGCCTGTGGTCAGTTGTACTTTTTACAGCAGACTGTATCAAGTACCTTGTGTTTTTTATGTACAAATGGTGTGGTTTTTCTACACGTAGATAAAGACATTGAGATTGTCTTGGACTTAGAAGTAAGACAATTGCTGGGTGAGTTAAATGGGCTTAGCCCAAAGATTTGACATCTTCTGGGCTACCGAAAAGCACATAACTTATAGTCAAAAGTTGAATATAGTAATGACCAGTCGCGATGGTACATAGTACAGTGTAGCCGATTTCAATTAACAAAAAGACCAGGCAAAAATGCAAAAGTGGAAAAACTGATCCAGTGTTGCTGGGAAGAAGCTAATCCGACGTATTTTGTGACGAGAAATCGAATGGTGCAAACCGCGTTGCTCTCCGACCAATACTTTTGGCTGTAGCGACAATTGAATGATCATTAATGTCATAACCACTTGCCCAGCAACGGATCTTACTCCATGGAAACCAGAGAAATTTGCAATTTTTTCAACTGCTGCCGATGCCTGGCTCAATTCCGCTTCTTTTGGCACCTTATTAATGTGGGCCTGTGGTCAGTTGTACTTTTTACAGCAGACTGTATCAAGTACGTTGTGTTTTTTATGTACAAATGGTGTGGTTTTTCTACACGTAGATAAAGACATTGAGATTGTCTTGGACTTAGAAGTAAGGACAATTGCTGGGTGAGTTAAATGCGCCTAGAGAAAAGATTTGAGGTCTTCTGGGCTACCGAAGGGCACATAACTTATAGTCAAAAGTTGAATATAGTAATGACCAGTCGCGATGGTACATAGTACAGTGTAGCCGGTTTCAATTAACAAAAAGACCAGGCAAAAATGCAAAAGTGGAAAAACTGTTCCAGTGCTGCTGGTAAGAGGCTAATCCGACGTATTTTGTGACGAGAAATCGAATGGTGCAATCCGCGTTGCTCTCCGACCAATACTTTTGGCTGTAGCGACAATTGAATGATCATTGATGTCATAATCACGTGCCCAGCAACGGCTCTTACTCCATGGAAACCAGGGAAATTTGCAATTTTTCAACAGCTGCCGATGCCTGGCTCAATTCCGCATCTTTTGGCACCTTATTAATGTGGGCCTGTGGTCAGTTGTACTTTTTACAGCAGACTGTATCAAGTACCTTGTGTTTTTTATGTACAAATGGTGTGGTTTTTCTACACGTAGATAAAGACATTGAGATTGTCTTGGAGTTAGAAGTAAGACAATTGCTGGGTGAGTTAAATGGGCTTAGCCCAAACATTTGAGGTCTTCTGGGCTACCGAAGGGCACATAACTTATAGTCAAAAGTTGAATATAGTAATGACCAGTCGCGATGGTACATAGTACAGTGTAGCCGATTTCAATTAACAAAATGACCAGGCAAAAATGCAAAAGTGGAAAAACTGTTCCAGTGTTGCTGGTAAGAGGCTAATCCGACATATTTTCTGACGAGAAATCGAATGGTGCAAACCGCGTTGCTCTCCGACCAATACTTTTGGCTGTAGCGACAATTGAATGATCATTAATGTCATAACCACTTGCCCAGCAACGGATCTTACTCCATGGAAACCAGACAAATTTGCAATTTTTCAACTGCTGCCGATGCCTGGCTCAATTCCGCTTCTTTTGGCACCTTATTAATGTGGGCCTGTGGTCAGTTGTGCTTTTTACAGCAGACTGTATCAAGTACCTTATGTTTTTTAAGTACAAATGGTGTGGTTTTTCTACACGTAGATAAAGACATTGAGATTGTCTTGGACTTAGAAGTAAGACAATTGCTGGGTGAGTTAAATGCGCCTAGAGAAAAGATTTGAGGTCTTCTGGGCTACCGAAGGGCACATAACTTATAGTCAAAAGTTGAATATAGTAATGACCAGTCGCGATGGTACATAGTTCAGTGTAGCCGGTTTCAATTAACAAAAAGACCAGGCAAAAATGCAAAAGTGGAAAAACTGTTCCAGTGTTGCTGGTAAGAGGCTAATCCGACGTATTTTGTGACGAGAAATCGAATGGTGCAAACCGCGTTGCTCTCCGACCAATACTTTTGGCTGTAGCGACAATTGAATGATCATTGATGTCATAATCACGTGCCCAGCAACGGCTCTTACTCCATGGAAACCAGGGAAATTTGCAATATTTCAACAGGTGCCGATGCCTGGCTCAATTCCGCTTCTTTTGGCACCTTATTAATGTGGGTCTGTGGTCAGTTGTACTTTTTACAGCAGACTGTATCAAGTACCTTGTGTTTTTTATGTACAAATGGTGTGGTTTTTCTACAAGTAGATAAAGACATTGAGATTATCTTGGACATAGAAGTAAGACAATTGCTGGGTGAGTTAAATGGGCTTAGCCCAAAGATTTGACATCTTCTGGGCTACCGAAAAGCACATAACTTATAGTCAAAAGTTGAATATAGTAATGACCAGTCGCGATGGTACATAGTACAGTGTAGCCGATTTCAATTAACAAAAAGACCAGGCCAAAATGCAAAAGTGGAAAAACTGTTCCAGTGTTGCTGGTAAGAGGCTAATCCGACGTATTTTCTGACGAAAAATCGAATGGTGCAAACCGCGTTGCTCTCCGACCAATACTTTTGGCTGTAGCGACAATTGAATGATCATTGATGTCATAATCACGTGCCCAGCAACGGCTCTTACTCCATGGAAACCAAGGAAATTTGCAATTTTTCAACTGCTGCCGATGCCTGGCTCAATTCCGCTTCTTTTGGCACCTTATTAATGTGGGCCTGTGATCAGTTGTACTTTTTACAGCAGACTGTATCAAGTACCTTGTGTTTTTTATGTGCAAATTTTGTGGTTTTTCTACACGTAGATAAAGACATTGAGATTGTCTTGGACTTAGAAGTAAGACAATTGCTGGGTGAGTTAAATGGGATTAGCCCAAAGATTTGACGTCTTCTGGGCTACCGAAGGGCACATAACTTATAGTCAAAAGTTGAATATAGTAATGACCAGTCGCGATTGTACATAGTACAGTGTAGCCGATTTCAATTAACAAAAAGACCAGGCAAAAATGCAGAAGTGGAAAAACTGTTCCAGTGTTGCTGGTAAGAGGCTAATCCGACGTATTTTGTGACGAGAAATCGAATGGTGCAAACCGCGTTGCTCTCCGACCAATACTTTTGGCTGTAGCGACAATTGAATGATCATTGATGTCATAATCACGTGCCCATCAACGGCTCTTACTCCATGGAAACCAGGGAAATTTGCAATTTTTCACCAGCTGCCGATGCCTGGCTCAATTCCGCATCTTTTGGCACCTTATTCATGTGGGTCTGTGGTCAGTTGTACATTTTACAGCAGACTGTATCAAGTGCCTTGTGTTTTTTATGTACAAATGGTGTGGTTTTTCTACACGTAAATAAAGACATTGAGATTGTCTTGGACTTAGAAGTAAGACAATTGCTGGGTGAGTTAAATGGGCTTAGCCCAAAGATTTGACGTCTTCTGGGCTACCGAAGGGCACATAACTTATAGTCAAAAGTTGAATATAGTAATGACCAGTCGCGATGGTACATAGTACAGTGTAGCCGATTTCAATTAACAAAAAGACCAGGCAAAAATGCAAAAGTGGAAAAACTATTCCAGTGTTGCTAGTAAGAGGCTATCCGACGTATTTTGTGACGAGAAATCGAATGGTGCAAACCGCGTTGCTCTCCGACCAATACTTTTGGCTGTAGCGACAATTGAATGATCATTGATGTCATAATCACGTGCCCAGCAACGGCTCTTACTCCATGGAATCCAAGGAAATTTGCAATTTTTCAACAGTTGCCGATGCCTGGCTCAATTCCGCTTCTTTTGGCACCTTATTAATGTGGGTCTGTGGTCAGTTGTACTTTTTACAGCAGACTGTATCAAGTACCTTGTGTTTTTTTATGTACAAATGGTGTGGTTTTTCTACACGTAGATAAAGACATTGAGATTGTCTTGGACTTAGAAGTAAGACAATTGCTGGGTGAGTTAAATGCGCTGAGCCAAAACATTTGAGGTCTTCTGGGCTACCGAAGGCCACATAACTTATAGTCAAAAGTTGAATGTAGTAATGACCAGTCGCGATGGTACATAGTACAGTGTAGCCGATTTCAATTAACAAAAAGACCAGGCAAAAATGCAAAAGTGGAAAAACTGTTCCAGTGCTGCTGGTAAGAGGCTAATCCGACGTATTTTGTGACGAAAAATCGAATGGTGCAAACCGCGTTGCTCTCCGACCAATACTTTTGGCTGTAGCGACAATTGAATGATCATTGATGTCATAATCACGTGCCCAGCAACGGCTCTTACTCCATGGAAACCAGGGAAATTTGCAATTTTTCAACTGCTGCCGATGTCTGGCTCAATTCCGCATCTTTTGGCACCTTATTAATGTGGGTCTGTGGTCAGTTGTACATTTTACAGCAGACTGTATCAAGTACCTTGTGTTTTTTATGTACAAATGGTGTGGTTGTTCTACAAGTAGATAAAGACATTGAGATTGTCTTGGACTTAGAAGTAAGACAATTGCTGGGTGATTTAAATTAGCTTAGCGCAAATATTTGACGTCTTCTGGGCTACCGAAAAGCACATAACTTATAGTCAAAAGTTGAATATAGTAATGACCAGTCGCGATGGTACATAGTACAGTGTAGCCGATTTCAATTAACAAAAAGACCAGGCAAAAATGCAAAAGTGGAAAAACTGTTCCAGTGTTGCTGGTAAGAGGCTAATCCGACGTATTTTGTGACGAGAAATCGAATGGTGCAAACCGCGTTACTCTCCGACCAATACTTTTGGCTGTAGCGACAATTGAATGATCATTGATGTCATAATCACGTGCCCAGCAACGGCTCTTACTCCATGGAAACCAGGGAAATTTGCAATATTTCAACAGGTGCCGATGCCTGGCTCAATTCCGCTTCTTTTGGCACCTTATTAATGTGGGTCTGTGGTCAGTTGTACTTTTTACAGCAGACTGTATCAAGTACCTTGTGATTTTTATGTACAAATGGTCTGGTTTTTCTACACGTAGATAAAGACTTTGAGATTGTCTTGGACTTAGAAGTAAGACAAATGCTGGGTGAGTTAAATGGGGTTAGCCCAAAGATTTGACATCTTCTGGGCTACCGAAAAGCACATAACTTATAGTCAAAAGTTGAATATAGTAATGACCAGTCGCGATGGTACATAGTACAGTGTAGCCGATTTCAATTAACAAAAAGACCAGGCAAAAATGCAAAAGTGGAAAAACTGTTCCAGTGTTGCTGGTAAGAGGCTATTCCGACGTATTTTGTGACGAGAAATCGAATGGTGCAAACCGCGTTGCTCTCCGACCAATACTTTTGGCTGTAGCGACAATTGAATGATCATTAATGTCATAACCACTTGCCCAGCAACGGATCTTACTCCATGGAAACCAGAGAAATTTGCAATTTTTCAACTGCTGCCGATGCCTGGCTCAATTCCGCTTCTTTTGGCACCTTATTAATGTGGGCCTGTGGTCAGTTGTACTTTTTTACAGCAGACTGTATCAAGTACCTTGTGTTTTTTATGTACAAATGGTGTGGTTTTTCTACACGTAGATAAAGACATTGAGATTGTCTTGGACTTAGAAGTAAGACAATTGCTGGGTGAGTTAAATGCGCCTAGAGAAAAGATTTGAGGTCTTCTGGGCTACCGAAGGGCACATAACTTATAGTCAAAAGTTGAATATAGTAATGACCAGTCGCGATGGTACATAGTACAGTGTAGCCGGTTTCAATTAACAAAAAGACCAGGCAAAAATGCAAAAGTGGAAAAACTGTTCCAGTGCTGCTGGTAAGAGGCTAATCCGACGTAATTTGTGACGAGAAATCGAATGGTGCAAACCGCGTTGCTCTCCGACCAATACTTTTGGCTGTAGCGACAATTGAATGATCATTGATGTCATAATCACGTGCCCAGCAACGGCTCTTACTCCATGGAAACCAGGGAAATTTGCAATTTTTCAACTGCTGCCGATGCCTGGCTCAATTCCGCATCTTTTGGCACCTTATTAATGTGGGCCTGTGGTCAGTTGTACTTTTTACAGCAGACTGTATCAAGTACCTTGTGTTTTTTATGTACAAATGGTGTGGTTTTTCTACACGTAGATAAAGACATTGAGATTGTCTTGGACTTAGAAGTAAGACAATTGCTGGGTGAGTTAAATGGGCTTAGCCCAAACATTTGAGGTCTTCTGGGCTACCGAAGGGCACATAACTTATAGTCAAAAGTTGAATATAGTAATAACCAGTCGCGATGGTACATAGTACAGTGTAGCCGATTTCAATTAACAAAAAGACCAGGCAAAAATGCAAAAGTGGAAAAACTGTTCCAGTGTTGCTGGTAAGAGGCTAATCCGACATATTTTGTGACGAGAAATCGAATGGTGCAAACCGCGTTGCTCTCCGACCAATACTTTTGGCTGTAGCGACATTTGAATGATCATTGATGTCATAATCACGTGCCCAGCAACGGCTCTTCCTCCATGGAAACCAGGGAAATTTGCAATATTTCAACAGGTGCCGATGCCTGGCTCAATTCCGCTTCTTTTGGCACCTTATTAATATGGGCCTGTGGTCAGTTGTACTTTTTACAGCAGACTGTATCAAGTACCTTGTGTTTTTTATGTACAAATGGTGTGGTTTTTCTACACGTAGATAAAGACATTGAGATTGTCTTGGACTTAGAAGTAAGACAATTGCTGGGTGAGTTAAATGCGCGTAGAGAAGAGATTTGAGGTCTTCTGGGCTACCCAAGGGCACATAACTTATAGTCAAAAGTTGAATATAGTAATGACCAGTCGCGATGGTACATAGTACAGTGTAGCCGATTTCAATTAACAAAAAGACCAGGCAAAAATGCAAAAGTGGAAAAACTGTTCCAGTGCTGCTGGTAAGAGGCTAATCCGACGTATTTTCTGACGAGAAATCGAATGGTGCAAACCGCGTTGCTCTCCGACCAATACTTTTGGCTGTAGCGACAATTGAATGATCATTAATGTCATAACCACTTGCCCAGCAACGGATCTTACTCCATGGAAACCAGAGAAATTTGCAATTTTTCAACTGCTGCCGATGCCTGGCTCAATTCCGCTTCTTTTGGCACCTTATTAATGTGGGCCTGTGGTCAGTTGTACTTTTTTACAGCAGACTGTATCAAGTACCTTTGTGTTTTTTATGTACAAATGGTGTGGTTTTTCTACACGTAGATAAAGACATTGAGATTGTCTTGGACTTAGAAGTAGACAATTGCTGGGTGAGTTAAATGCGCCTAGAGAAAAGATTTTGAGGTCTTCTGGGCTACCGAAGGGCACATAACTTATAGTCAAAAGTTGAATATAGTAATGACCAGTCGCGATGGTACATAGTACAGTTGTAGCCGGTTTCAATTAACAAAAAGACCAGGCAAAAATGCAAAAGTGGAAAAACTGTTCCAGTGCCTGCTGTAAGAGGCTAATCCGGACGTACTTTGTGACGAGAAATCGAATGGTGCAAACCGCGTTGCTCTCCGACCAATACTTTTGGCTGTAGCGACAATTGAATGATCTTGATGTCATAATCACGTGCCCAGCAACGGCTCTTACTCCATGGAAACCAGGGAAATTTGCAATTTTTCAACTGCTGCCGATGCCTGGCTCAATTCCGCATCTTTGGCACCTTATTAATGTGGGCCTGTGGTCAGTTGTACTTTTTACAGCAGACTGTATCAAGTACCTTGTGTTTTTTATGTACAAATGGTGTGGTTTTTCTACACGTAGATAAAGACATTGAGATTGGTCTTGGACTTAGAGTAAGACAATTGCTGGGTGAGTTAAATGGGCTTAGCCCAACCATTTGAGGTCTTCTGGGCTACCGAAGGGCACATAACTTATAGTCAAAAGTTGAATATAGTAATAATCAGTCGCGATGGTACATAGTACAGTGTAGCCGATTCAATTAACAAAAAGACCAGGCAAAATGCAAAAGTGGAAAAACTGTTCCAGTGTTGCTGGTAAGAGGCTAATCCGACATATTTTGTGACGAGAAATCGAATGGTGCAAACCGCGTTGCTCTCCGACCAATACTTTTGGCTGTAGCGACATTTGAATGATCATTGATGTCATAATCACGTGCCAGCAACGGCTCTTCCTCCATGGAAACCAGGGAAATTGCAATATTTCAACAGGTGCCGATGCCTGGCTCAATTCCGCTTCTTTTGGCACCTTTATTAATATGGGCCTGTGGTCAGTTGTACTTTTTACAGCAGACTGTATCAAGTACCTTGTGTTTTTTATGTACAAATGGTGTGGTTTTTCTACACGTAGATAAAGACATTGAGATTGTCTTGGACTTAGAAGTAAGACAATTGCTGGTGAGTTAAATGGGCTTAGCCAAAGATTTGACATCTTCTGGGCTACCGAAAAGCACATAACTTATAGTCAAAAGTTGAATATAGTAATGACCAGGTCGCGATGGTACATAGTACAGTGTAGCCGATTTCAATTAACAAAAAGACCAGGCAAAAATGCAAAAGTGGAAAAACTGTTACAGTGTTGCTGGGAAGAGACTAATCGACGTATTTTGTGACGAGAAATCGAATGGTGCAAACCGCGTTGCTCTCCGACCAATACTTTTGACTGTAGCGACAATTCAATGATCATTGATGTCATAACCACTTGCCCAGCAACGGATCTTACTCCATGGAAACCAGAGAAATTTGCAATTTTTCAACTGCTGCCGATGTCTGCCTCAATTCCGCATCTTTTGGCACCTTATTAATGTGGGCCTGTGGTCAGTTGTACTTTTTAACAGCAGGCTGTATCAAGTACCTTTGTGTTTTTATGTACAAATGGTGTGGTTTTTCTACACGTAGATAAAGACATTGAGATTGTCTTGGACTTAGAAGTAAGGACAATTGCTGGGTGAGTTAAATGGGCTTAAGCCCAAATATTTGACGTCTTCTGGGCTACCGAAGGGCACATAACTTATAGTCAAAAGTTGAATATAGTAATGACAGTCGCGATGGTACATAGTACAGTGTAGCCGATTTCAATTAACAAAAAGACCAGGCAAAAATGCAAAAGTGGAAAAACTGTTCCATTGTTGCTGGTAAGAGGCTAATCCGACGTATTTTGTGACGAGAAATCGAATGGTGCAAACTGCGTTGCTCTCCGACCAATACTTTTGGCTGTAGCGACAATTGAATGATCATTCATGTCATAATCACGTGCCCAGCAACGGCTATTACTCCATGGAAACCAGGGAAATTTGCAATATTTCAACAGGTGCCGATGCCTGGGCTCAATTCCGCTTCTTTGGCACCTATTAATGTGGGTCTGTGGTCAGTTGTACTTTTTACAGCAGACTGTATCAAGTACCTTGTGATTTTTATGTACAAATGGTCTGGTTTTTCTACACGTAGATAAAGACTTTGAGATTGTCTTGGACTTAGAAGTAAGACAATTGCTGGGTGAGTTAAATGGGGTTAGCCCAAAGATTTGACATCTTTTGGGCTACCGAAAAGCACATAACTTATAGTCAAAAGTTGAATATAGTAATGACCAGTCGCGATGGTACATAGTACAGTGTAGCCGATTCAATTAACAAAAAGACCAGGCAAAAATGCAAAAGTGGAAAAACTGTTCCAGTGTTGCTGGTAAGAGGCTATTCCGGACGTATTTGGTGACGAGAAATCGAATGGTGCAAACCGCGTTGCTCTCTCCGACCCAATACTTTTGGCTCTAGCGACAATTGAATAATCATTGATGTCATAATCACGTGCCCATCAACGGATCTTACTTTATGGAAACCAGGGAAATTTGGAATTTTTCAACTGCTGCCGATGCCTGCTCAATTCCGCATCTTTTGGCACCTTATTAATGTGGGTCTGTGGTCAGTTGTACTTTTTACAGCAGACTGTATCAAGTACCTTGTGTTTTTTATGTACAAATGGTGTGGTTTTTCTACACGTAGATAAAGACATTGAGATTGTCTTGGACTTAGAAGTAAGACAATTGCTGGGTGAGTTAAATGGGCTTAGCCCAAAGATTTGACGTCTTCTGGGCTACCGAAGGGCACATAACTTATAGTCAAAAGTTGAATATAGTAATTGACCGGTCGCGATGGTACATAGTACAGTGTAGCCAATTTCAATTAACAAAAAGACCAGGCAAAAGTGCAAAGTGGAAAAACTGTTCCAGTGCTACTGGTAAGAGGCTAATCCGACGTATTTTCTGACGAAAAATCGAATGGTGCAAACCGCGTTGCTCTCCGACCAATACTTTTGGCTGTAGCGACAATTGAATGATCATTGATGTCATAATCACGTGCCCAGCAACGGCTCTTACTCCATGGAAACCAAGGAAATTTGCAATTTTTCAACTGCTGCCGATGCCTGTCTCAATTCCGCTTCTTTTGGCACCTTTTTAATATGGGCCTGTGGTCAGTTGTACTTTTTACAGCAGACTGTATCAAGTACCTTGTGTTTTTTATGTACAAATGGTGTGGTTTTTCTACACGTAGATAAAGACATTGAGATTGTCTTGGACTTAGAAGTAAGACAATTGCTGGGTGAGTTAAATGCGTGTAGAGAAGAGATTTGAGGTCTTCTGGGCTACCCAAGGGCACATAACTTATAGTCAAAAGTTGAATATAGTAATGACCAGTCGCGATGGTACATAGTACAGTGTAGCCGATTTCAATTAACAAAAAGACCAGGCAAAAATGCAAAAGTGGAAAAACTGTTCCAGTGCTGCTGGTAAGAGGCTAATCCGACGTATTTTGTGACGAGAAATCGAATGGTGCAAACCGCGTTGCTCTCCGACCAATACTTTTGGCTGTAGCGACAATTGAATGATCATTGATGTCATAATCACGTGCCCATCAACGGCTCTTACTCCATGGAAACCAGAGAAATTTGCAATTTTTCACCTGCTGCCGATGCCTGGCTCAATTCCGCATCTTTTGGCACCTTATTAATGTGGGCCTGTGGTCAGTTGTACTTTTTACAGCAGACTGTATCAAGTACCCTTGTGTTTTTTATGTACAAATGGTGTGGTTTTTCTACACGTAGATAAAGACATTGAGATTGTCTTGGACTTAGAAGTAAGACAATTGCTGGGTGAGTTAAATGGGCTTAGCCCAAAGATTTGACATCTTCTGGGCTACCGAAAAGCACATAACTTATAGTCAAAAGTTGAATATAGTAATGACCAGTCGCGATGGTACATAGTACAGTGTAGCCGATTTCAATTAACAAAAAGACCAGGCAAAAATGCAAAAGTGGAAAAACTGTTCCAGTGTTGCTGGGAAGAAGCTAATCCGACGTATTTTGTGACGAGAAATCGAATGGTGCAAACCGCGTTGCTCTCCGACCAATACTTTTGGCTGTAGCGACAATTGAATGATCATTAATGTCATAACCACTTGCCCAGCAACGGATCTTACTCCATGGAAACCAGACAAATTTGCAATTTTTCAACTGCTGCCGATGCCTGGCTCAATTCCGCTTCTTTTGGCACCTTATTAATGTGGGCCTGTGGTCAGTTGTACTTTTTACAGCAGACTGTATCAAGTACGTTGTGTTTTTTATGTACAAATGGTGTGGTTTTTCTACACGTAGATAAAGACATTGAGATTGTCTTGGACTTAGAAGTAAGACAATTGCTGGGTGAGTTAAATGCGTCTAGAGAAAAGATTTGAGGTCTTCTGGGCTACCGAAGGGCACATAACTTATAGTCAAAAGTTGAATATAGTAATGACCAGTCGCGATGGTACATAGTACAGTGTAGCCGATTTCAATTAACAAAAAGACCAGGCAAAAATGCAAAAGTGGAAAAACTGTTCCAGTGCTGCTGGTAAGAGGCTAATCCGACGTATTTTGTGACGAGAAATCGAATGGTGCAAACCGCGTTGCTCTCCGACCAATACTTTTGGCTGTAGCGACAATTGAATGATCATTGATGTCATAATCACGTGCCCAGCAACGGCTCTTACTCCATGGAAACCAGGGAAATTTGCAATTTTTTAAACAGCTGCCGATGCCTGGCTCAATTCCGCATCTTTTGGCACCTTATTAATGTGGGCCTGTGGTCAGTTGTACTTTTTACAGCAGACTGTATCAAGTACCTTGTGTTTTTTATGTACAAATGGTGTGGTTTTTCTACACGTAGATAAAGACATTGAGATTGTCTTGGAGTTAGAAGTAAGACAATTGCTGGGTGAGTTAAATGGGCTTAGCCCAAACATTGAGGTCTTCTGGGCTACCGAAGGGCACATAACTTATAGTCAAAAGTTGAATATAGTAATGACCAGTCGCGATGGTACATAGTACAGTGTAGCCGATTTCAATTAACAAAATGACCAGGCAAAAATGCAAAAGTGGAAAAACTGTTCCAGTGTTGCTGGTAAGAGGCTAATCCGACATATTTTCTGACGAGAAATCGAATGGTGCAAACCGCGTTGCTCTCCGACCAATACTTTTGGCTGTAGCGACAATTGAATGATCATTAATGTCATAACCACTTGCCCAGCAACGGATCTTACTCCATGGAAACCAGACAAATTTGCAATTTTTCAACTGCTGCCGATGCCTGGCTCAATTCCGCTTCTTTTGGCACCTTATTAATGTGGGCCTGTGGTCAGTTGTGCTTTTTACAGCAGACTGTATCAAGTACCTTATGTTTTTTATGTACAAATGGTGTGGTTTTTCTACACGTAGATAAAGACATTGAGATTGTCTTGGACTTAGAAGTAAGACAATTGCTGGGTGAGTTAAATGCGCCTAGAGAAAAGATTTGAGGTCTTCTGGGCTACCGAAGGGCACATAACTTATAGTCAAAAGTTGAATATAGTAATGACCAGTCGCGATGGTACATAGTTCAGTGTAGACGGTTTCAATTAACAAAAAGACCAGGCAAAAATGCAAAAGTGGAAAAACTGTTCCAGTGTTGCTGGTAAGAGGCTAATCCGATGCATTTTGTGACGAGAAATCGAATGGTGCAAACCGCGTTGCTCTCCGACCAATACTTTTGGCTGTAGCGACAATTGAATGATCATTGATGTCATAATCACGTGCCCAGCAACGGCTCTTACTCCATGGAAACCAGGGAAATTTGCAATATTTCAACAGGTGCCGATGCCTGGCTCAATTCCGCTTCTTTTGGCACCTTATTAATGTGGGTCTGTGGTCAGTTGTACTTTTTACAGCAGACTGTATCAAGTACCTTGTGTTTTTTATGTACAAATGGTCTGGTTTTTCTACAAGTAGATAAAGACATTGAGATTATCTTGGACATAGAAGTAAGACAATTGCTGGGTGAGTTAAATGGGATTAGCCCAAAGATTTGAGGTCTTCTGGGCTACCGAAGGGCACATAACTTATAGTCAAAAGTTGAATATAGTAATGACCAGTCGCGATGGTACATAGTACAGTGTAGCCGATTTCAATTAACAAAAAGACCAGGCAAAAATGCAGAAGTGGAAAAACTGTTCCAGTGTTGCTGGTAAGAGGCTAATCCGACGTATTTTGTGACGAGAAATCGAATGGTGCAAACCGCGTTGCTCTCCGACCAATACTTTTGGCTGTAGCGACAATTGAATGATCATTGATGTCATAATCACGTGCCCATCAACGGCTCTTACTCCATGGAAACCAGGGAAATTTGCAATTTTTCACCAGCTGCCGATGCCTGGCTCAATTCCGCATCTTTTGGCACCTTATTAATGTGGGT
This sequence comes from Liolophura sinensis, assembly GCF_032854445.1. Taxonomy (NCBI): domain Eukaryota; kingdom Metazoa; phylum Mollusca; class Polyplacophora; order Chitonida; family Chitonidae; genus Liolophura; species Liolophura sinensis. The sequence goes on from NW_027017981.1 coordinate 94,298, forward strand.
CTGTGGTCAGTTGTACTTTTTACAGCAGACTGTATCAAGTACCTTGTGTTTTTTATGTACAAATGGTGTGGATTTTCTACACGTAGATAAAGACATTGAGATTGTCTTGGACTTAGAAGTAAGACAATTGCTGGGTGAGTTAAATGCGCGTAGAGAAGAGATTTGAGGTCTTCTGGGCTACCCAAGGGCACATAACTTATAGTCAAAAGTTGAATATAGTAATGACCAGTCGCGATGGTACATAGTACAGTGTAGCCGATTTCAATTAACAAAAAGACCAGGCAAAAATGCAAAAGTGGAAAAACTGTTCCAGTGCTGCTGGTAAGAGGCTAATCCGACGTATTATCTGACGAGAAATCGAATGGTGCAAACCGCGTTGCTCTCCGACCAATACTTTTGGCTGTAGCGACAATTGAATGATCATTGATGTCATAATCACGTGCCCATCAACGGCTCTTACTCCATGGAAACCAGAGAAATTTGCAATTTTTCACCTGCTGCCGATGCCTGGCTCAATTCTGCATCTTTTGGCACCTTATTAATGTGGGCCTGTGGTCAGTTGTACTTTTTACAGCAGACTGTATCAAGTACCTTGTGTTTTTTATGTACAAATGGTGTGGATTTTCTACACGTAGATAAAGACATTGAGATTGTCTTGGACTTAGAAGTAAGACAATTGCTGGGTGAGTTAAATGCGCGTAGAGAAGAGATTTGAGGTCTTCTGGGCTACCCAAGGGCACATAACTTATAGTCAAAAGTTGAATATAGTAATGACCAGTCGCGATGGTACATAGTACAGTGTAGCCGATTTCAATTAACAAAAAGACCAGGCAAAAATGCAAAAGTGGAAAAACTGTTCCAGTGCTGCTGGTAAGAGGCTAATCCGACGTATTTTCTGACGAGAAATCGAATGGTGCAAACCGCGTTGCTCTCCGACCAATACTTTTGGCTGTAGCGACAATTGAATGATCATTGATGTCATAATCACGTGCCCATCAACGGCTCTTACTCCATGGAAACCAGAGAAATTTGCAATTTTTCACCTGCTGCCGATGCCTGGCTCAATTCCGCATCTTTTGGCACCTTATTAATGTGGGCCTGTGGTCAGTTGTACTTTTTACAGCAGACTGTATCAAGTACCTTGTGTTTTTTATGTACAAATGGTGTGGTTTTTCTACACGTAGATAAAGACATTGAGATTGTCTTGGACTTAGAAGTAAGACAATTGCTGGGTGAGTTAAATGGGCTTAGCCCAAAGATTTGAGGTCTTCTGGGCTACCGAAGGGCACATAACTTATAGTCAAAAGTTGAATATAGTAATGACCAGTCGCGATGGTACATAGTACAGTGTAGCCGATTTCAATTAACAAAAAGACCAGGCAAAAATGCAAAAGTGGAAAAACTGTTCCAGTGTTGCTGGGAAGAAGCTAATCCGACGTATTTTGTGACGAGAAATCGAATGGTGCAAACCGCGTTGCTCTCCGACCAATACTTTTGGCTGTAGCGACAATTGAATGATCATTAATGTCATAACCACTTGCCCAGCAACGGATCTTACTCCATGGAAACCAGAGAAATTTGCAATTTTTCAACTGCTGCCGATGCCTGGCTCAATTCCGCTTCTTTTGGCACCTTATTAATGTGGGTCTGTGGTCAGTTGTACTTTTTACAGCAGACTGTATCAAGTACCTTGTGATTTTTATGTACAAATGGTCTGGTTTTTCTACACGTAGATAAAGACTTTGAGATTGTCTTGGACTTAGAAGTAAGACAAATGCTGGGTGAGTTAAATGGGGTTAGCCCAAAGATTTGACATCTTCTGGGCTACCGAAAAGCACATAACTTATAGTCAAAAGTTGAATATAGTAATGACCAGTCGCGATGGTACATAGTACAGTGTAGCCGATTTCAATTAACAAAAAGACCAGGCAAAAATGCAAAAGTGGAAAAACTGTTCCAGTGTTGCTGGTAAGAGGCTATTCCGACGTATTTTGTGACGAGAAATCGAATGGTGCAAACCGCGTTGCTCTCCGACCAATACTTTTGGCTGTAGCGACAATTGAATGATCATTGATGTCATAATCACGTGCCCATCAACGGATCTTACTCCATGGAAACCAGGGAAATTTGCAATTTTTCAACTGCTGCCGATGCCTGGCTCAATTCCGCATCTTTTGGCACCTTATTAATGTGGGTCTGTGGTCAGTTGTACTTTTTACAGCAGACTGTATCAAGTACCTTGTGTTTTTTATGTACAAATGGTGTGGATTTTCTACACGTAGATAAAGACATTGAGATTGTCTTGGACTTAGAAGTAAGACAATTGCTGGGTGAGTTAAATGCGCGTAGAGAAGAGATTTGAGGTCTTCTGGGCTACCCAAGGGCACATAACTTATAGTCAAAAGTTGAATATAGTAATGACCAGTCGCGATGGTACATAGTACAGTGTAGCCGATTTCAATTAACAAAAAGACCAGGCAAAAATGCAAAAGTGGAAAAACTGTTCCAGTGCTGCTGGTAAGAGGCTAATCCGACGTATTTTCTGACGAGAAATCGAATGGTGCAAACCGCGTTGCTCTCCGACCAATACTTTTGGCTGTAGCGACAATTGAATGATCATTGATGTCATAATCACGTGCCCATCAACGGCTCTTACTCCATGGAAACCAGAGAAATTTGCAATTTTTCACCTGCTGCCGATGCCTGGCTCAATTCCGCATCTTTTGGCACCTTATTAATGTGGGCCTGTGGTCAGTTGTACTTTTTACAGCAGACTGTATCAAGTACCTTGTGTTTTTTATGTACAAATGGTGTGGATTTTCTACACGTAGATAAAGACATTGAGATTGTCTTGGACTTAGAAGTAAGACAATTGCTGGGTGAGTTAAATGCGCGTAGAGAAGAGATTTGAGGTCTTCTGGGCTACCCAAGGGCACATAACTTATAGTCAAAAGTTGAATATAGTAATGACCAGTCGCGATGGTACATAGTACAGTGTAGCCGATTTCAATTAACAAAAAGACCAGGCAAAAATGCAAAAGTGGAAAAACTGTTCCAGTGCTGCTGGTAAGAGGCTAATCCGACGTATTTTCTGACGAGAAATCGAATGGTGCAAACCGCGTTGCTCTCCGACCAATACTTTTGGCTGTAGCGACAATTGAATGATCATTGATGTCATAATCACGTGCCCATCAACGGCTCTTACTCCATGGAAACCAGAGAAATTTGCAATTTTTCACCTGCTGCCGATGCCTGGCTCAATTCCGCATCATTTGGCACCTTATTAATGTGGGCCTGTGGTCAGTTGTACTTTTTACAGCAGACTGTATCAAGTACCTTGTGTTTTTTATGTACAAATGGTGTGGTTTTTCTACACGTAGATAAAGACATTGAGATTGTCTTGGACTTAGAAGTAAGACAATTGCTGGGTGAGTTAAATGGGCTTAGCCCAAAGATTTGAGGTCTTCTGGGCTACCGAAGGGCACATAACTTATAGTCAAAAGTTGAATATAGTAATGACCAGTCGCGATGGTACATAGTACAGTGTAGCCGATTTCAATTAACAAAAAGACCAGGCAAAAATGCAAAAGTGGAAAAACTGTTCCAGTGTTGCTGGGAAGAAGCTAATCCGACGTATTTTGTGACGAGAAATCGAATGGTGCAAACCGCGTTGCTCTCCGACCAATACTTTTGGCTGTAGCGACAATTGAATGATCATTAATGTCATAACCACTTGCCCAGCAACGGATCTTACTCCATGGAAACCAGAGAAATTTGCAATTTTTCAACTGCTGCCGATGCCTGGCTCAATTCCGCTTCTTTTGGCACCTTATTAATGTGGGCCTGTGGTCAGTTGTACTTTTTACAGCAGACTGTATCAAGTACCTTGTGTTTTTTATGTACAAATGGTGTGGTTTTTCTACACGTAGATAAAGACATTGAGATTGTCTTGGACTTAGAAGTAAGACAATTGCTGGGTGAGTTAAATGCGCCTAGAGAAAAGATTTGAGGTCTTCTGGGCTACCGAAGGGCACATAACTTATAGTCAAAAGTTGAATATAGTAATGACCAGTCGCGATGGTACATAGTACAGTGTAGCCGGTTTCAATTAACAAAAAGACCAGGCAAAAATGCAAAAGTGGAAAAACTGTTCCAGTGCTGCTGGTAAGAGGCTAATCCGACGTACTTTGTGACGAGAAATCGAATGGTGCAAACCGCGTTGCTCTCCGACCAATACTTTTGGCTGTAGCGACAATTGAATGATCATTGATGTCATAATCACGTGCCCAGCAACGGCTCTTACTCCATGGAAACCAGGGAAATTTGCAATTTTTCAACTGCTGCCGATGCCTGGCTCAATTCCGCATCTTTTGGCACCTTATTAATGTGGGCCTGTGGTCAGTTGTACTTTTTACAGCAGACTGTATCAAGTACCTTGTGTTTTTTATGTACAAATGGTGTGGTTTTTCTACACGTAGATAAAGACATTGAGATTGTCTTGGACTTAGAAGTAAGACAATTGCTGGGTGAGTTAAATGGGCTTAGCCCAAACATTTGAGGTCTTCTGGGCTACCGAAGGGCACATAACTTATAGTCAAAAGTTGAATATAGTAATAACCAGTCGCGATGGTACATAGTACAGTGTAGCCGATTTCAATTAACAAAAAGTCCAGGCAAAAATGCAAAAGTGGAAAAACTGTTCCAGTGTTGCTGGTAAGAGGCTAATCCGACATATTTTGTGACGAGAAATCGAATGGTGCAAACCGCGTTGCTCTCCGACCAATACTTTTGGCTGTAGCGACATTTGAATGATCATTGATGTCATAATCACGTGCCCAGCAACGGCTCTTCCTCCATGGAAACCAGGGAAATTTGCAATATTTCAACAGGTGCCGATGCCTGGCTCAATTCCGGTTCTTTTGGCACCTTTTTAATATGGGCCTGTGGTCAGTTGTACTTTTTACAGCAGACTGTATCAAGTACCTTGTGTTTTTTATGTACAAATGGTGTGGTTTTTCTACACGTAGATAAAGACATTGAGATTGTCTTGGACTTAGAAGTAAGACAATTGCTGGGTGAGTTAAATGGGCTTAGCCCAAAGATTTGACATCTTCTGGGCTACCGAAAAGCACATAACTTATAGTCAAAAGTTGAATATAGTAATGACCAGTCGCGATGGTACATAGTACAGTGTAGCCGATTTCAATTAACAAAAAGACCAGGCAAAAATGCAAAAGTGGAAAAACTGTTACAGTGTTGCTGGGAAGAGACTAATCCGACGTATTTTGTGACGAGAAATCGAATGGTGCAAACCGCGTTGCTCTCCGACCAATACTTTTGACTGTAGCGACAATTCAATGATCATTGATGTCATAACCACTTGCCCAGCAACGGATCTTACTCCATGGAAACCAGAGAAATTTGCAATTTTTCAACTGCTGCCGATGTCTGCCTCAATTCCGCATCTTTTGGCACCTTATTAATGTGGGCCTGTGGTCAGTTGTACTTTTTACAGCAGACTGTATCAAGTACTTTGTGTTTTTTATGTACAAATGGTGTGGTTTTTCTACACGTAGATAAAGACATTGAGATTGTCTTGGACTTAGAAGTAAGACAATTGCTGGGTGAGTTAAATGGGCTTAGCCCAAATATTTGACGTCTTCTGGGCTACCGAAGGGCACATAACTTATAGTCAAAAGTTGAATATAGTAATGACCAGTCGCGATGGTACATAGTACAGTGTAGCCGATTTCAATTAACAAAAAGACCAGGCAAAAATGCAAAAGTGGAAAAACTGTTCCAGTGTTGCTGGTAAGAGGCTATTCCGACGTATTTGGTGACGAGAAATCGAATGGTGCAAACCGCGTTGCTCTCCGACCAATACTTTTGGCTCTAGCGACAATTGAATAATCATTGATGTCATAATCACGTGCCCATCAACGGATCTTACTTTATGGAAACCAGGGAAATTTGGAATTTTTCAACTGCTGCCGATGCCTGGCTCAATTCCGCATCTTTTGGCACCTTATTAATGTGGGTCTGTGGTCAGTTGTACTTTTTACAGCAGACTGTATCAAGTACCTTGTGTTTTTTATGTACAAATGGTGTGGTTTTTCTACACGTAGATAAAGACATTGAGATTGTCTTGGACTTAGAAGTAAGACAATTGCTGGGTGAGTTAAATGGGCTTAGCCCAAAGATTTGACGTCTTCTGGGCTACCGAAGGGCACATAACTTATAGTCAAAAGTTGAATATAGTAATGACCGGTCGCGATGGTACATAGTACAGTGTAGCCAATTTCAATTAACAAAAAGACCAGGCAAAAGTGCAAAAGTGGAAAAACTGTTCCAGTGCTGCTGGTAAGAGGCTAATCCGACGTATTTTCTGACGAAAAATCGAATGGTGCAAACCGCGTTGCTCTCCGACCAATACTTTTGGCTGTAGCGACAATTGAATGATCATTGATGTCATAATCACGTGCCCAGCAACGGCTCTTACTCCATGGAAACCAAGGAAATTTGCAATTTTTCAACTGCTGCCGATGCCTGGCTCAATTCCGCTTCTTTTGGCACCTTATTAATGTGGGCCTGTGGTCAGTTGTACTTTTTACAGCAGACTGTATCAAGTACCTTGTGTTTTTTATGTACAAATGGTGTGGTTTTTCTACACGTAGATAAAGACATTGAGATTGTCTTGGACTTAGAAGTAAGACTATTGCTGGGTGAGATAAATGCGCCTAGAGAAAAGATTTGAGGTCTTCTGGGCTACCCAAGGGCACATAACTTATAGTCAAAAGTTGAATATAGTAATGACCAGTCGCGATGGTACATAGTACAGTGTAGCCGATTTCAATTAACAAAAAGACCAGGCAAAAATGCAAAAGTGGAAAAACTGTTCCAGTGTTGCTGGTAAGAGGCTAATCCGACATATTTTGTGACGAGAAATCGAATGGTGCAAACCGCGTTGCTCTCCGACCAATACTTTTGGCTGTAGCGACATTTGAATGATCATTGATGTCATAATCACGTGCCCAGCAACGGCTCTTCTTCCATGGAAACCAGGGAAATTTGCAATATTTCAACAGGTGCCGATGCCTGGCTCAATTCCGCTTCTTTTGGCACCTTATTAATATGGGCCTGTGGTCAGTTGTACTTTTTACAGCAGACTGTATCAAGTACCTTGTGTTTTTTATGTACAAATGGTGTGGTTTTTCTACACGTAGATAAAGACATTGAGATTGTCTTGGACTTAGAAGTAAGACAATTGCTGGGTGAGTTAAATGGGCTTAGCCCAAAGATTTGACATCTTCTGGGCTACCGAAAAGCACATAACTTATAGTCAAAAGTTGAATATAGTAATGACCAGTCGCGATGGTACATAGTACAGTGTAGCCGATTTCAATTAACAAAAAGACCAGGCAAAAATGCAAAAGTGGAAAAACTGTTCCAGTGTAGTTGGGAAGAGACTAATCCGACGTATTTTGTGACGAGAAATCGAATGGTGCAAACCGCGTTGCTCTCCGACCAATACTTTTGACTGTAGCGACAATTCAATGATCATTGATGTCATAATCACTTGCCCAGCAACGGATCTTACTCCATGGAAACCAGAGAAATTTGCAATTTTTCAACTGCTGCCGATGCCTGGCTCAATTCCGCTTCTTTTGGCACCTTATTAATGTGGGCCTGTGGTCAGTTGTACTTTTTACAGCAGACTGTATCAAGTACCTTGTGTTTTTTATGTACAAATGGTGTGGTTTTTCTACACGTAGATAAAGACATTGAGATTGTCTTGGACTTAGAAGTAAGACAATTGCTGGGTGAGTTAAATGGGCTTAGCCCAAAGATTTGAGGTCTTCTGGGCTACCGAAGGGCACATAACTTATAGTCAAAAGTTGAATATAGTAATGACCGGTCGCGATGGTACATAGTACAGTGTAGCCAATTTCAATTAACAAAAAGACCAGGCAAAAGTGCAAAAGTGGAAAAACTGTTCCAGTGCTGCTGGTAAGAGGCTAATCCGACGTATTTTCTGACGAAAAATCGAATGGTGCAAACCGCGTTGCTCTCCGACCAATACTTTTGGCTGTAGCGACAATTCAATGATCATTGATGTCATAATCACGTGCCCAGCAACGGCTCTTACTCCATGGAAACCAAGGAAATTTGCAATTTTTCAACTGCTGCCGATGCCTGTCTCAATTCCGCTTCTTTTGGCACCTTATCAATGTGGGCCTGTGGTCAGTTGTACTTTTACAGCAGACTGTATCAAGTACCTTGTGTTTTTTATGTACAAATGGTGTGGTTGTTTTAAACGTAGATAAAGACATTGAGATTGTCTTGGACTTAGAAGTAAGACAATTGCTGGGTGAGTTAAATGGGCTTAGCCCAAAGATTTGACATCTTCTGGGCTACCGAAAAGCACATAACTTATAGTCAATAGTTGAATATAGTAATGACCAGTCGCGATGGTACATAGTAGAGTGTAGCCGATTTCAATTAACAAAAAGACCAGGCAAAAATGCAAAAGTGGAAAAACTGTTACAGTGTTGCTGGGAAGAGGCTAATCCGACGTATTTTGTGACGAGAAATCGAATGGTGCAAACCGCGTTGCTCTCCGACTAATACTTTTGGCTGTAGCGACAATTGAATGATCATTAATGTCATAACCACTTGCCCAGCAACAGATCTTACTCCATGGAAACCAGAGAAATTTGCAATTTTTCAACTGCTGCCGATGCCTGGCTCAATTCCGCTTCTTTTGGCACCTTATTAATGTGGGCCTGTGGTCAGTTGTACTTTTTACAGCAGACTGTATCAAGTACCTTGTGTTTTTTATGTACAAATGGTGTGGTTTTTCTACACGTAGATAAAGACATTGAGATTGTCTTGGACTTAGAAGTAAGACAATTGCTGGGTGAGTTAAATGGGCTTAGCCCAAACATTTGAGGTCTTCTGGGCTACCAAAGGGCACATAACTTATAGTCAAAAGTTGAATATAGTAATGACCAGTCGCGATGGTACATAGTACAGTGTAGCCGATTTCAATTAACAAAAAGACCAGGCAAAAATGCAAAAGTGGAAAAACTGTTCCAGTGTTGCTGGTAAAAGGCTAATCCGACGTATTTTCTGACGAAAAATCGAATGGTGCAAACCGCATTGCTCTCCGACCAATACTTTTGGCTGTAGCGACAATTGAATGATCATTGATGTCATAATCACGTGCCCAGCAACGGCTCTTACTCCATGGAGACCAGGGAAATTTGCAATTTTTAAACTGCTGCCGATGTCTGCCTCGATTCCGCATCTTTAGGCACCTTATTAATGTGGGCCTGTGGTCAGTTGTACTTTTTACAGCAGACTGTATCAAGTACCTTGCGTTTTTTATGTACAAATGGTGTGGTTTTTCTACACGTAGATAAAGACATTGAGATTGTCTTGGACTTAGAAGTAAGACAATTGCTGGGTGAGTTAAATGGGCTTAGCCCAAATATTTGACGTCTTCTGGGCTACCGAAGGGCACATAACTTATAGTCAAAAGTTGAATATAGTAATGACCAGTCGCGATGGTACATAGTACAGTGTAGCCGATTTCAATTAACAAAAAGACCAGGCAAAAATGCAAAAGTGGAAAAACTGTTCCAGTGTTGCTGGTAAGAGGCTAATCCGACGTATTTTGTGACGAGAAATCGAATGGTGCAAACCGCGTTGCTCTCCGACCAATACTTTTGGCTGTAGCGACAATTGAATGATCATTGATGTCATAATCACGTGCCCAGCAACGGCTATTACTCCATGGAAACCAGGGAAATTTCCAATATTTCAACAGGTGCCGATGCCTGGCTCAATTCCGCTTCTTTTGGCACCTTATTAATGTGGGTCTGTGGTCAGTTGTACTTTTTACAGCAGACTGTATCAAGTACCTTGTGATTTTTATGTACAAATGGTGTGGTTTTTCTACACGTAGATAAAGACTTTGAGATTGTCTTGGACTTAGAAGTAAGACAATTGCTGGGTGAGTTAAATGGGGTTAGCCCAAAGATTTGACATCTTCTGGGCTACCGAAAAGCACATAACTTATAGTCAAAAGTTGAATATAGTAATGACCGGTCGCGATGGTACATAGTACAGTGTAGCCAATTTCAATTAACAAAAAGACCAGGCAAAAGTGCAAAAGTGGAAAAACTGTTCCAGTGTTGCTGGTAAGAGGCTAATCCGACGTATTTTCTGACAAAAAATCGAATGGTGCAAACCGCGTTGCTCTCCGACCAATACTTTTGGCTGTAGCGACAATTCAATGATCATTGATGTCATAATCACGTGCCCAGGAACGGCTCTTACTCCATGGAAACCAAGGAAATTTGCAATTTTTCAACTGCTGCCGATGCCTGTCTCAATTCCGCTTCTTTTGGCACCTTATCAATGTGGGCCTGTGGTCAGTTGTACTTTTACAGCAGACTGTATCAAGTACCTTGTGTTTTTTATGTACAAATGGTGTGGTTGTTCTACACGTAGATAAAGACATTGAGATTGTCTTGGACTTAGAAGTAAGACAAATTATTGCTGGGTGAGTTAAATGGGCTTAGCCCAAACATTTGAGGTCTTCTGGGCTACCGAAGGGCACATAACTTATAGTCAAAAGTTGGATATAGTAATGACCAGTCGCGATGGTACATAGTACAGTGTAGCCGATTTCAATTAACAAAAAGACCAGGCAAAAATGCAAAAGTGGAAAAACTATTCCAGTGTTGCTGGTAAGAGGCTAATCCGACATATTTTGTGACGAGAAATCGAATGGTGCAAACCGCGTTGCTCTCCGACCAATACTTTTGGCTGTAGCGACAATTGAATGATCATTGATGTCATAATCACGTGCCCAGCAACGGCTATTACTCCATGGAAACCAGGGAAATTTGCAATATTTCAACAGGTGCCGATGCCTGGCTCAATTCCGCTTCTTCTGGCACCTTATTAATATCGGCCTGTTGTCAGTTGTACTTTTTACAGCAGACTGTATCAAGTACCTTGTGTTTTTTATGTACAAATGGTGTGGTTTTTCTACACGTAGATAAAGACATTGAGATTGTCTTGGACTTAGAAGTAAGACAATTGCTGGGTGAGTTAAATGGGCTTAGCCCAAAGATTTGACATCTTCTGGGCTACCGAAAAGCACATAACTTATAGTCAAAAGTTGAATATAGTAATGACCAGTCGCGATGGTACATAGTACAGTGTAGCCGATTTCAATTAACAAAAAGACCAGGCAAAAATGCAAAAGTGGAAAAACTGTTCCAGTGTTGCTGGTAAAAGGCTATTCCGACGTATTTTGTGACGAGAAATCGAATGGTGCAAACCGCGTTGCTCCCCGACCAATACTTTTGGCTGTAGCGACAACTCAATGATCATTGATGTCATAATCACGTGCCCAGCAACGGCTCTTACTCCATGGAAACCAGGGAAATTTGCAATTTTTCAACTGCTCCCGATGCCTGGCTCAATTCCGCTTCTTTTGGCACCTTATTAATGTGGGCCTGTGGTCAGTTGTACATTTTACAGCAGACTGTATCAAGTACCTTGTGTTTTTTATGTACAAATGGTGTGGTTTTTCTACACGTAGATAAAGACATTGAGATTGTCTTGGACTTAGAAGTAAGACAAATTATTGCTGGGTGAGTTAAATGGGCTTAGCCCAAACATTTGACGTCTTCTGGGCTACCGAAGGGCACATAACTTATAGTCAAAAGTTGGATATAGTAATGACCGGTCGCGATGGTACATAGTACAGTGTAGCCAATTTCAATTAACAAAAAGACCAGGCAAAAGTGCAAAAGTGGAAAAAACTGTTCCAGTGTTGCTGGTAAGAGGCTAATCCGACGTATATTCTGACGAAAAATCGAATGGTGCAAACCGCGTTGCTCTCCGACCAATACTTTTGGCTGTAGCGACAATTGAATGATCATTGATGTCATAATCACGTGCCCAGCAACGGCTCTTACTCCATGGAAACCAAGGAAATTTGCAATTTTTCAACTGCTGCCGATGCCTGTCTCAATTCCGCATCTTTTGGCACCTTATTAATGTGGGTCTGTGGTCAGTTGTACTTTTTACAGCAAACTGTATCAAGTACCTTGTGTTTTTTATGTACAAATGGTGTGGTTTTTCTACACGTAGATAAAGACATTGAGATTGTCTTGGACTTAGAAGTAAGACAATTGCTGGGTGAGTTAAATGGGCTTAGCCCAAAGATTTGACGTCTTCTGGGCTACCGAAGGGCACATAACTTATAGTCAAAAGTTGAATATAGTAATGAGCGGTCGCGATGGTACATAGTACAGTGTAGCCAATTTCAATTAACAAAAAGACCAGGCAAAAGTGCAAAAGTGGAAAAACTGTTCCAGTGCTGCTGGTAAGAGGCTAATCCGACGTATTTTCTGACGAAAAATCGAATGGTGCAAACCGCGTTGCTCTCCGACCAATACTTTTGGCTGTAGCGACAATTCAAAGATCATTGATGTCATAATCACGTGCCCAGCAACGGCTCTTACTCCATGGAAACCAAGGAAATTTGCAATTTTTCAACTGCTGCCGATGCCTGGCTCAATTCCGCTTCTTTTGGCACCTTATCAATGTGGGCCTGTGGTCAGTTGTACTTTTACAGCAGACTGTATCAAGTACCTTGTGTTTTTTATGTACAAATGGTGTGGTTGTTCTACACGTAGATAAAGACATTGAGATTGTCTTGGACTTAGAAGTAAGACAATTGCTGGGTAAGTTAAATGGGCTTAGCCCAAAGATTTGACATCTTCTGGGCTACCGAAAAGCACATAACTTATAGTCAATAGTTGAATATAGTAATGACCAGTCGCGCTGGTACATAGTACAGTGTAGCCGATTTCAATTAACAAAAAGACCAGGCAAAAATGCAAAAGTGGAAAAACTGTTCCAGTGTTGCTGGGAAGAAGCTAATCCGACGTATTTTGTGACGAGAAATCGAATGGTGCAAACCGCGTTGCTCTCCGACCAATACTTTTGGCTGTAGCGACAACTGAATGATCATTAATGTCATAACCACTTGCCCAGCAACGGATCTTACTCCATGGAAACCAGAGAAATTTGCAATTTTTCAACTGCTGCCGATGCCTGGCTCAATTCCGCTTCTTTTGGCACCTTATTAATGTGGGCCTGTGGTCAGTTGTACTTTTTACAGCAGACTGTATCAAGTGCCTTGTGTTTCTTATGTACAAATGGTGTGGTTTTTCTACACGTAGATAAAGACATTGAGATTGTCTTGGACTTAGAAGTAAGACAATTGCTGGGTGAGTTAAATGCGCCTAGAGAAAAGATTTGAGGTCTTCTGGGCTACCGAAGGGCACATAACTTATAGTCAAAAGTTGAATATAGTAATGACCAGTCGCGATGGTACATAGTACAGTGTAGCCGGTTTCAATTAACAAAAAGAACAGGCAAAAATGCAAAAGTGGAAAAACTGTTCCAGTGCTGCTGGTAAGAGGCTAATCCGACGTATTTTGTGACGAGAAATCGAATGGTGCAAACTGTGTTGCTCTCCGACCAATACTTTTGGCTGTAGCGACAATTGAATGATCATTGATGTCATAATCACGTGCCCAGCAACGGCTCTTACTCCATGGAAACCAGGGAAATTTGCAATTTTTCAACAGCTGCCGATGCCTGGCTCAATTCCGCATCTTTTGGCACCTTATTAATGTGGGCCTGTGGTCAGTTGTACTTTTTACAGCAGACTGTATCAAGTACCTTGTGTTTTTTATGTACAAATGGTGTGGTTTTTCTACAAGTAGATAAAGACATTGAGATTGTCTTGGACTTAGAAGTAAGACAATTGCTGGGTGAGTTAAATGGGCTTAGCCCAAAGATTTGACATCTTCTGGGCTACCGAAAAGCACATAACTTATAGTCAAAAGTTGAATATAGTAATGACCAGTCGCGATGGTACATAGTACAGTGTAGCCGATTTCAATTAACAAAAAGACCAGGCAAAAATGCAAAAGTGGAAAAACTGTTCCAGTGTTGCTGGGAAGAGACTAATCCGACGTATTTTGTGACGAGAAATCGAATGGTGCAAACCGCGTTGCTCTCCGACCAATACTTTTGACTGTAGCGACAATTCAATGATCATTTATGTCATAACCACTTGCCCAGCAAGGGATCTTACTCCATGGAAACCAGAGAAATTTGCAATTTTTCAACTGCTGCCGATGCCTGGCTCAATTCCGCTTCTTTTGGCACCTTATTAATGTGGGCCTGTGGTCAGTTGTACTTTTTACAGCAGACTGTATCAAGTACCTTGTGTTTTTTATGTACAAATGGTGTGGTTTTTCTACACGTAGATAAAGGCATTGAGATTGTCTTGGACTTAGAAGTAAGACAATTGCTGGGTGAGTTAAATGGGCTTAGCCCAAAGATTTGACGTCTTCTGGGCTACCGAAGGGCACATAACTTATAGTCAAAAGTTGAATATAGTAATGACCAGTCGCGATGGTACATAGTACAGTGTAGCCGATTTCAATTAACAAAAAGACCAGGCAAAAATGCAAAAGTGGAAAAACTGTTCCAGTGCTGCTGGTAAGAGGCTAATCCGACGTATTTTCTGACGAAAAATCGAATGGTGCAAACCGCATTGCTCTCCGACCAATACTTTTGGCTGTAGCGACAATTGAATGATCATTGATGTCATAATCACGTGCCCAGCAACGGCTCTTACTCCATGGAGACCAGGGAAATTTGCAATTTTTCAACTGCTGCCGATGTCTGCCTCAATTCCGCATCTTTTGGCACCTTATTAATGTGGGCCTGTGGTCAGTTGTACTTTTTACAGCAGACTGTATCAAGTACCTTGTGTTTTTTATGTACAAATGGTGTGGTTTTTCTACACGTAGATAAAGACATTGAGATTGTCTTGGACTTAGAAGTAAGACAATTGCTGGGTGAGTTAAATGGGCTTAGCCCAAACATTTGGGTCTTCTGGGCTACCGAAGGGCACATAACTTATAGTCAAAAGTTGAATATAGTAATGACCAGTCGCGATGGTACATAGTACAGTGTAGCCGATTTCAATTAACAAAAAGACCAGGCAAAAATGCAAAAGTGGAAAAAACTGTTCCAGTGTTGCTGGTAAGATGCTAATCCGACGTATTTTGTGACGAGAAATCTAATGGTGCAAACCGCGTTGCTCTCCGACCAATACTTTTGGCTGTAGCGACAATTGAATGATCATTGATGTCATAATCACGTGCCCAGCAACGGCTATTACTCCATGGAAACCAGGAAATTTGCAATATTTTCAACAGGTGCCGATGCCTGGCTCAATTCCGCTTCTTTGGCACCTTATTAATGTGGGTCTGTGGTCAGTTGTACTTTTTACAGCAGACTGTATCAAGTACCTTGTGATTTTTATGTACAAATGGTGTGGTTTTTCTACACGTAGATAAAGACTTTGAGATTGTCTTGGACTTAGAAGTAAGACAATTGCTGGGTGAGTTAAATGGGGTTAGCCCAAAGATTTGACGTCTTCTGGGCTACCGAAGGGCTCATAACTTATAGTCAAAAGTTGAATATAGTAATGACCAGTCGCGATGGTACATAGTACAGTGTAGCCGATTTCAATTAACAAAAAGACCAGGCAAAAATGCAAAAGTGGAAAAACTGTTCCAGTGCTGCTGGTAAGAGGCTAATCCGACGTATTTTCTGACGAAAAATCGAATGGTGCAAACCGCATTGCTCTCCGACCAATACTTTTGGCTGTAGCGACAATTGAATGATCATTGATGTCATAATCACGTGCCCAGCAACGGCTCTTACTCCATGGAGACCAGGGAAATTTGCAATTTTTCAACTGCTGCCGATGTCTGCCTCAATTCCGCATCTTTTGGCACCTTATTAATGTGGGCCTGTGGTCAGTTGTACTTTTTACAGCAGACTGTATCAAGTACCTTGTGTTTTTTATGTACAAATGGTGTGGTTTTTCTACACGTAGATAAAGACATTGAGATTGTCTTGGACTTAGAAGTAAGACAATTGCTGGGTGAGTTAAATGGGCTTAGCCCAAACATTTGAGGTCTTCTGGGCTACCGAAGGGCACATAACTTATAGTCAAAAGTTGAATATAGTAATGACCAGTCGCGATGGTACATAGTACAGTGTAGCCGATTTCAATTAACAAAAAGACCAGGCAAAAATGCAAAAGTGGAAAAACTGTTCCAGTGTTGCTGGTAAGAGGCTAATCCGACGTATTTTGTGACGAGAAATCGAATGGTGCAAACCGCGTTGCTCTCCGACCAATACTTTTGGCTGTAGCGACAATTGAATGATCATTGATGTCATAATCACGTGCCCAGCAACGGCTATTACTCCATGGAAACCAGAGAAATTTGCAATATTTCAACAGGTGCCGATGCCTGGCTCAATTCCGCTTCTTTTGGCACCTTATTAATGTGGGTCTGTGGTCAGTTGTACTTTTTACAGCAGACTGTATCAAGTACCTTGTGATTTTTATGTACAAATGGTCTGGTTTTTCTACACGTAGATAAAGACTTTGAGATTGTCTTGGACTTAGAAGTAAGACAATTGCTGGGTGAGTTAAATGGGGTTAGCCCAAAGATTTGACATCTTCTGGGCTACCGAAAAGCACATAACTTATAGTCAAAAGTTGAATATAGTAATGACCAGTCGCGATGGTACATAGTACACTGTAGCCGATTTCAATTAACAAAAAGACCAGGCAAAAATGCAAAAGTGGAAAAACTGTTCCAGTGTTGCTGGTAAGAGGCTATTCCGACGTATTTTGTGACGAGAAATCGAATGGTGCAAACCGCGTTGCTCTCCGACCAATACTTTTGGCTGTAGCGACAATTGAATGATCATTGATGTCATAATCACGTGCCCATCAACGGATCTTACTTCATGGAAACCAGGGAAATTTGCAATTTTTCAACTGCTGCCGATGCCTGGCTCAATTCCGCATCTTTTGGCACCTTATTAATGTGGGTCTGTGGTCAGTTGTACTTTTTACAGCAGACTGTATCAAGTACCTTGTGTTTTTTATGTACAAATGGTGTGGTTTTTCTACACGTAGATAAAGACATTGAGATTGTCTTGGACTTAGAAGTAAGACAAATTATTGCTGGGTGAGTTAAATGCGCGTAGAGAAAAGATTTGAGGTCTTCTGGGCTACCGAAGGGCACATAACTTATAGTCAAAAGTTAAATATAGTAATGACCAGTCGCGATGGTACATAGTACAGTGTAGCCGATTTCAATTAACAAAAAGACCAGGCAAAAATGCAAAAGTGGAAAAACTATTCCAGTGTTGCTGGGAAGAGGCTAATCCGACGTATTTTGTGACGAGAAGTCGAATGGTGCAAACCGCGTTGCTCTCCGACCAATACTTTTGGCTGTAGCGACAATTGAATGATCATTGATGTCATAATCACGTGCCCAGCAACGGCTCTTACTCCATGGAAACCAAGGAAATTTGCAATTTTTCAACTGCTGCCGATGCCTGGCTCAATTCCGCATCTTTGGCACCTTATTAATGTGGGTCTGTGGTCAGTTGTACTTTTTACAGCAGACTGTATCAAGTACCTTGTGTTTTTTTATGTACAAATGGTGTGGTTTTTCTACACGTAGATAAAGGACATTGAGATTGTCTTGGACTTAGAAGTAAGACAATTGCTGGGTGAGTTAAATGGGCTTAGCCCAAAGATTTGACGTCTTCTGGGCTACCGAAGGGCACATAACTTATAGTCAAAAGTTGAATATAGTAATGAGCGGGTCGCGATGGTACATAGTACAGTGTAGCCAATTTCAATTAACAAAAAGACCAGGCAAAAGTGCAAAAGTGGAAAAAACTGTTCCAGTGCTGCTGGTAAGAGGCTAATCCGACGTATTTTCTGACGAAAAATCGAATGGTGCAAACCGCGTTGCTCTCCGACCAATACTTTTGGCTGTAGCGACAATTGAATGATCATTGATGTCATAATCACGTGCCCAGCAACGGCTCTTACTCCATGGAAACCAAGGAAATTTGCAATTTTCAACTGCTGCCGATGCCTGTCTCAATTCCGCTTCTTTCGGCACCTTATCAATGTGGGCCTGTGGTCAGTTGTACTTTTTACAGCAGACTGTATCAAGTACCTGTGTTTTTTTATGTACAAATGGTGTGGTTGTTCTACACGTAGATAAAGACATTGAGATTGTCTTGGACTTAGAAGTAAGACAATTGCTGGGTAAGTTAAATGGGCTTAGCCCAAAGATTTGACATTTTCTGGGCTACCGAAAAGCACATAACTTATAGTCAATAGTTGAATATAGTAATGACCAGTCGCGATGGTACATAGTACAGTGTAGCCGATTTCAATTAACAAAAGACCAGGCAAAAATGCAAAAGTGGAAAAACTGTTCCAGTGTTGCTGGGAAGAAGCTAATCCGACGTATTTTGTGACGAGAAATCGAATGGTGCAAACCGCGTTGCTCTCCGACCAATACTTTTGGCTGTAGCGACAATTGAATGATCATTAATGTCATAACCACTTGCCCAGCAACGGATCTTACTCCATGGAAACCAGAGAAATTTGCAATTTTTCAACTGCTGCCGATGCCTGGCTCAATTCCGCTTCTTTTGGCACCTTATTAATGTGGGCCTGTGGTCAGTTGTACTTTTTACAGCAGACTGTTATCAAGTGCCTTGTGTTTCTTATGTACAAATGGTGTGGTTTTTCTACACGTAGATAAAGACATTGAGGATTGTCTTGGACTTAGAAGTAAGGACAATTGCTGGGTGAGTTAAATGCGCCTAGAGAAAACATTTGAGGTCTTCTGGGCTACCGAAGGGGCACATAACTTATAGTCAAAAGTTGAATATAGTAATGACCAGTCGCGATGGTACATAGTACAGTGTAGCCGGTTTCAATTAACAAAAAGACCAGGCAAAAAATGCAAAAGTGGAAAAACTGTTCCAGTGCTGCTGGTAAGAGGCTAATCCGACGTATTTTGTGACGAGAAATCGAATGGTGCAAACTGCGTTGCTCTCCGACCAATACTTTTGGCTGTAGCGACAATTGAATGATCATTGATGTCATAATCACGTGCCCAGCAACGGCTCTTACTCCATGGAAAACCAGGGAAATTTGCAATTTTCAACAGCTGCCGATGCCTGGCTCAATTCCGCATCTTTTGGCACCTTATTAATGTGGGCCTGTGGTCAGTTGTACTTTTTACAGCAGACTGTATCAAGTACCTTGTGTTTTTTATGTACAAATGGTGTGGTTTTTCTACACGTAGATAAAGACATTGAGATTGTCTTGGACTTAGAAGTAAGACAATTGCTGGGTGAGTTAAATGGGCTTAGCCCAAAGATTTGACATCTTCTGGGCTACCGAAAAGCACATAACTTATAGTCAAAAGTTGAATATAGTAATGACCAGTCGCGATGGTACATAGTACAGTGTAGCCGATTTCAATTAACAAAAAGACCAGGCAAAAATGCAAAAGTGGAAAAACTGTTCCAGTGTTGCTGGGAAGAGACTATCCGACGTATTTTGTGACGAGAAATCGAATGGTGCAAACCGCGTTGCTCTCCGACCAATACTTTTGGCTGTAGCGACAATTGAATGATCATTGATGTCATAACCACTTGCCCAGCAAGGGGATCTTACTCCATGGAAACCAGAGAAATTTGCAATTTTTCAACTGCTGCCGATGCCTGGCTCAATTCCGCTTCTTTTGGCACCTTATTAATGTGGGCCTGTGGTCAGTTGTACTTTTTACAGCAGACTGTATCAAGTACCTTGTGTTTTTTATGTACAAATGGTGTGGTTTTTCTACACGTAGATAAAGGCATTGAGATTGTCTTGGACTTAGAAGTAAGACAATTGCTGGGTGAGTAAATGGGCTTAGCCCAAAGATTTGACGTCTTCTGGGCTACCGAAGGGCACATAACTTATAGTCAAAAGTTGAATATAGTAATGACCAGTCGCGATGGTACATAGTACAGTGTAGCCGATTTCAATTAACAAAAAGACCAGGCAAAAATGCAAAAGTGGAAAAACTGTTCCAGTGCTGCTGGTAAGAGGCTAATCGACGTATTTTCTGACGAAAATCGAATGGTGCAAACCGCATTGCTCTCCGACCAATACTTTTGGCTGTAGCGACAATTGAATGATCATTGATGTCATAATCACGTGCCCCAGCAACGGCTCTTACTCCATGGAGACCAGGGAAATTTGCAATTTTTCAACTGCTGCCGATGTCTGCCTCAATTCCGCATCTTTTGGCACCTTATTAATGTGGGCCTGTGGTCAGTTGTACTTTTTACAGCAGACTGTATCAAGTACCTTGTGTTTTTTATGTACAAATGGTGTGGTTTTTCTACACGTAGATAAAGACATTGAGATTGTCTTGGACTTAGAAGTAAGACAATTGCTGGGTGAGTTAAATGGGCTTAGCCCAAACATTTGAGGTCTTCTGGGCTACCGAAGGGCACATAACTTATAGTCAAAAGTTGAATATAGTAATGACCAGTCGCGATGGTACATAGTACAGTGTAGCCGATTTCAATTAACAAAAAGACCAGGCAAAAATGCAAAAGTGGAAAAACTGTTCCAGTGTTGCTGGTAAGATGCTAATCCGACGTATTTTGTGACGAGAAATCGAATGGTGCAAACCGCGTTGCTCTCCGACCAATACTTTTGGCTGTAGCGACAATTGAATGATCATTGATGTCATAATCACGTGCCCAGCAACGGCTATTACTCCATGGAAACCAGGGAAATTTGCAATATTTCAACAGGTGCCGATGCCTGGCTCAATTCCGCATCTTTTGGCACCTTATTAATGTGGGTCTGTGGTCAGTTGTACTTTTTACAGCAGACTGTATCAAGTACCTTGTGATTTTTATGTACAAATGGTCTGGTTTTTCTACACGTAGATAAAGACTTTGAGATTGTCTTGGACTTAGAAGTAAGACAATTGCTGGGTGAGTTAAATGGGGTTAGCCCAAAGATTTGACGTCTTCTGGGCTACCGAAGGGCTCATAACTTATAGTCAAAAGTTGAATATAGTAATGACCAGTCGCGATGGTACATAGTACAGTGTAGCCGATTTCAATTAACAAAAAGACCAGGCAAAAATGCAAAAGTGGAAAAACTGTTCCAGTGCTGCTGGTAAGAGGCTAATCCGACGTATTTTCTGACGAAAAATCGAATGGTGCAAACCGCATTGCTCTCCGACCAATACTTTTGGCTGTAGCGACAATTGAATGATCATTGATGTCATAATCACGTGCCCAGCAACGGCTCTTACTCCATGGAGACCAGGGAAATTTGCAATTTTTCAACTGCTGCCGATGTCTGCCTCAATTCCGCATCTTTTGGCACCTTATTAATGTGGGCCTGTGGTCAGTTGTACTTTTTACAGCAGACTGTATCAAGTACCTTGTGTTTTTTATGTACAAATGGTGTGGTTTTTCTACACGTAGATAAAGACATTGAGATTGTCTTGGACTTAGAAGTAAGACAATTGCTGGGTGAGTTAAATGGGCTTAGCCCAAACATTTGACGTCTTCTGGGCTACCGAAGGGCACATAACTTATAGTCAAAAGTTGAATATAGTAATGACCAGTCGCGATGGTACATAGTACAGTGTAGCCGATTTCAATTAACAAAAAGACCAGGCAAAAATGCAAAAGTGGAAAAACTATTCCAGTGTTGCTGGGAAGAGGCTAATCCGACGTATTTTGTGACGAGAAGTCGAATGGTGCAAACCGCGTTGCTCTCCGACCAATACTTTTGGCTGTAGCGACAATTCAATGATCATTGATGTCATAATCACGTGCCCAGCAACGGCTCTTACTCCATGGAAACCAGAGAAATTTGCAATTTTTCAACAGCTGCCGATGCCTGGCTCAATTCCGCATCTTTTGGCACCTTATTAATGTGGGCCTGTGGTCAGTTGTACTTTTTACAGCAGACTGTATCAAGTACCTTGTGTTTTTTATGTGCAAATGGTGTGGTTTTTCTACAAGTAGATAAAGACATTGAGATTGTCTTGGACTTAGAAGTAAGACAATTGCTGGGTGAGTTAAATGGGCTTAGCCCAAAGATTTGACATCTTCTGGGCTACCCAAGGGCACATAACTTATAGTCAAAAGTTGAATATAGTAATGACCAGTCGCGATGGTACATAGTACAGTGTAGCCGATTTCAATTAACAAAAAGACCAGGCAAAAATGCAAAAGTGGAAAAACTGTTCCAGTGTTGCTGGTAAGAGGCTAATCCGACGTATTTTGTGACGAGAAATCGAATGGTGCAAACCGCGTTGCTCTCCGACCAATACTTTTGGCTGTAGCGACAATTGAATGATCATTGATGTCATAATCACGTGCCCAGCAACGGCTCTTACTCCATGGAAACCAGGGAAATTTGCAATATTTCAACAGGTGCCGATGCCTGGCTCAATTCCGCTTCTTTTGGCACCTTATTAATGTGGGTCTGTGGTCAGTTGTACTTTTTACAGCAGACTGTATCAAGTACCTTGTGTTTTTTATGTACAAATGGTGTGGTTTTTCTACACGTAGATAAAGACATTGAGATTGTCTTGGACTTAGAAGTAAGACAATTGCTGGGTGAGTTAAATGGGCTTAGCCCAAAGATTTGACGTCTTCTGGGCTACCGAAGGGCACATAACTTATAGTCAAAAGTTGAATATAGTAATGACCAGTCGCGATGGTACATAGTACAGTCTGGCCGATTTCAATTAACAAAAAGACCAGGCAAAAATGCAAAAGTGGAAAAACTGTTCCAGTGTTGCTGGTAAGAGGCTAATCCGACGTATTTTGTGACGAGAAATCGAATGGTGCAAACCGCGTTGCTCTCCGACCAATACTTTTGGCTGTAGCGACAATTGAATGATCATTGATGTCATAATCACGTGCCCATCAACGGCTCTTACTCCATGGAAACCAGGGAAATTTGCAATTTTTCAACAGCTGCCGATGCCTGGCTCAATTCCGCATCTTTTGGCACCTTATTAATGTGGGTCTGTGGTCAGTTGTACATTTTACAGCAGACTGTATCAAGTACCTTGTGTTTTTTATGTACAAATGGTGTGGTTTTTCTACACGTAGATAAAGACATTGAGATTGTCTTGGACTTAGAAGTAAGACAATTGCTGGGTGAGTTAAATGGGCTTAGCCCAAAGATTTGACGTCTTCTGGGCTACCGAAGGGCACATAACTTATAGTCAAAAGTTGAATATAGTAATGACCAGTCGCGATGGTACATAGTACAGTGTAGCCGATTTCAATTAACAAAAAGACCAGGCAAAAATGCAAAAGTGGAAAAACTATTCCAGTGTTGCTGGTAAGAGGCTATCCGACGTATTTTGTGACGAGAAATCGAATGGTGCAAACCGCGTTGCTCTCCGACCAATACTTTTGGCTGTAGCGACAATTGAATGATCATTGATGTCATAATCACGTGCCCAGCAACGGCTCTTACTCCATGGAAACCAAGGAAATTTGAAATTTTTCAACAGTTGCCGATGCCTGGCTCAATTCCGCTTTTTTTGGCACCTTATTAATGTGGGCCTGTGGTCAGTTGTACTTTTTACAGCAGACTGTATCAAGTACCTTGTGTTTTTTATGTACAAATGGTGTGGTTTTTCTACACGTAGATAAAGACATTGAGATTGTCTTGGACTTAGAAGTAAGACAATTGCTGGGTGAGTTAAATGGGCTTAGCCAAAAGATTTGATGTCTTCTTGGCTACCGAAGGGCACATAACTTATAGTCAAAAGTTGAATATAGTAATGACCAGTCGCGATGGTACATAGTACAGTGTAGCCGATTTCAATTAACAAAAAGACCAGGCAAAAATGCAAAAGTGGAAAAACTGTTCCAGTGTTGCTGGTAAAAGGCTATTCCGACGTATTTTGTAACGAGAAATCGAATGGTGCAAACCGCGTTGCTCTCCGACCAATACTTTTGGCTGTAGCGACAATTGAATGATCATTGATGTCATAATCACGTGCCCAGCAACGGATCTTACTCCATGGAAACCAGGGAAATTTGCAATTTTTCAACTGCTGCCGATGCCTGGCTCAATTCCACATCTTTTGGCACCTTATTAATGTGGGTCTGTGGTCAGTTGTACTTTTTACAGTAGACTGTATCAAGTACCTTGTGTTTTTTATGTACAAATGGTCTGGTTTTTCTACACGTAGATAAAGACATTGAGATTGTCTTGGACTTAGAAGTAAGACAATTGCTGGGTGAGTTAAATGGGCTTAGCTCAAAGATTTGAGGTCTTCTGGGCTACCGAAGGGCACATAACTTATAGTCAAAAGTTGAATATAGTAATGACCAGTCGCGATGGTACATAGTACAGTGTAGCCGATTTCAATTAACAAAAAGACCAGGCAAAAATGCAAAAGTGGAAAAACTGTTCCAGTTCTGCTGGTAAGAGGCTAATCCGACGTATTTTGTGACGAGAAATCGAATGGTGCAAACCGCGTTGCTCTCCGACCAATACTTTTGGCTGTAGCGACAATTGAATGATCATTGATGTCATAATCAGGTGCCCAGCAACGGCTCTTACTCCATGGAAACCAGGGAAATTTGCAATTATTCAACAGTTGCCGATGCCTGGCTCAATTCCGCTTCTTTTGGCACCTTATTAATGTGGGCCTGTGGTTAGTTGTACTTTTTACAGCAGACTGTATCAAGTACCTTGTGTTTTTTATGTACAAATGGTGTGGTTTTTCTACACGTAGATAAAGACATTGAGATTGTCTTGGACTTAGAAGTAAGACAATTGCTGGGTGAGTTAAATGGGCTTAGCCCAAAGATTTGACGTCTTCTGGGCTACCGAAGGGCACATAACTTATAGTCAAAAGTTGAATATAGTAATGACCAGTCGCGATGGTACATAGTACAGTGTAGCCGATTTCAATTAACAAAAAGACCAGGCAAAAATGCAAAAGTGGAAAAACTGTTCCAGTGTTGCTGGTAAGAGGCTAATCCGACGTATTTTGTGACGAGAAATCGAATGGTGCAAACCGCGTTGCTCTCCGACCAATACTTTTGGCTGTAGCGACAATTGAATGATCATTGATGTCATAATCACGTGCCCAGCAACGGCTCTTACTCCATGGAAACCAGGGAAATTTGCAATATTTCAACAGGTGCCGATGCCTGGCTCAATTCCGCTTCTTTTGGCACCTTATTAATGTGGGTCTGTGGTCAGTTGTACTTTTTACAGCAGACTGTATCAAGTACCTTGTGTTTTTTATGTACAAATGGTGTGGTTTTTCTACACGTAGATAAAGACATTGAGATTGTCTTGGACTTAGAAGTAAGACAATTGCTGGGTGAGTTAAATGGGCTTAGCCCAAAAATTTGACATCTTCTGGGCTACCGAAAAGCACATAACTTATAGTCAAAAGTTGAATATAGTAATGACCAGTCGCGATGGTACATAGTACAGTGTAGCCGATTTCAATTAACAAAAAGACCAGGCCAAAATGCAAAAGTGGAAAAACTGTTCCAGTTCTCCTGGTAAGAGGCTAATCCGACGTATTTTCTGACGAAAAATCGAATGGTGCAAACCGCGTTGCTCTCCGACCAATACTTTTGGCTGTAGCGACAATTGAATGATCATTGATGTCATAATCACGTGCCCAGCAACGGCTCTTACTCCATGGAAACCAGGGAAATTTGCAATTTTTCAACTGCTGCCGATGCCTGGCTCAATTCCGCTTTTTTTGGCACCTTATTAATGTGGGCCTGTGATCAGTTGTACTTTTTACAGCAGACTGTATCAAGTACCTTGTGTTTTTTATGTGCAAATTTTGTGGTTTTTCTACACGTAGATAAAGACATTGAGATTGTCTTGGACTTAGAAGTAAGACAATTGCTGGGTGAGTTAAATGGGCTTAGCCCAAACATTTGACGTCTTCTGGGCTACCGAAGGGCACATAACTTATAGTCAAGAGGTGAATATAGTAATAACCAGTCGCGATGGTACATAGTACAGTGTAGCCGATTTCAATTAACAAAAAGACCAGGCAAAAATGCAAAAGTGGAAAAACTGTTCCAGTGCTGCTGGTAAGATGCTAATCCGACGTATTTTGTGACGAGAAATCGAATGGTGCAAACCGCGTTGCTCTCCGACCAATACTTTTGGCTGTAGCGACAATTGAATGATCATTGATGTCATAATCACGTGCCCAGCAACGGCTCTTACTCCATGGAAACCAGGGAAATTTGCAATTTTTCAACTGCTGCCGATGCCTGGCTCAATTCCGCTTTTTTTGGCACCTTATTAATGTGGGCCTGTGGTCAGTTGTACTTTTTACAGCAGACTGTATCAAGTACCTTGTGTTTTTTATGTGCAAATTTTGTGGTTTTTCTACACGTAGATAAAGACATTGAGATTGTCTTGGACTTAGAAGTAAGACAATTGCTGGGTGAGTTAAATGGGCTTAGCCCAAACATCTGACGTCTTCTGGGCTACCGAAGGGCACATAACTTATAGTCAAGAGGTGAATATAGTAATAACCAGTCGCGATGGTACATAGTACAGTGTAGCCGATTTCAATTAACAAAAAGACCAGGCAAAAATGCAAAAGTGGAAAAACTGTTCCAGTGCTGCTGGTAAGAGGCTAATCCGACGTATTTTGTGACGAGAAATCGAATGGTGCAAACCGCGTTGCTCTCCAACCAATACTTTTGGCTGTAGCGACAATTGAATGATCAATGATGTCATAATCACGTGCCCAGCAACGGCTCTTACTCCATGGAAACCAGGGAAATTTGCAATTTTTCAACAGCTGCCGATGCCTGGCTCAATTCCGCATCTTTTGGCACCTTATTAATGTGGGTCTGTGGTCAGTTGTACATTTTACAGCAGACTGTATCAAGTACCTTGTGTTTTTTATGTACAAATGGTGTGGTTTTTCTACACGTAGATAAAGACATTGAGATTGTCTTGGACTTAGAAGTAAGACAATTGCTGGGTGAGTTAAATGGGCTTAGCCCAAAGATTTGACGTCTTCTGGGCTACCGAAGGGCACATAACTTATAGTCAAAAGTTGAATATAGTAATGACCAGTCGCGATGGTACATAGTACAGTGTAGCCGATTTCAATTAACAAAAAGACCAGGCAAAAATGCAAAAGTGGAAAAACTATTCCAGTGTTGCTGGTAAGAGGCTATCCGACGTATTTTGTGACGAGAAATCGAATGGTGCAAACCGCGTTGCTCTCCGACCAATACTTTTGGCTGTAGCGACAATTGAATGATCATTGATGTCATAATCACGTGCCCATCAACGGCTCTTACTCCATGGAAACCAAGGAAATTTGAAATTTTTCAACAGTTGCCGATGCCTGGCTCAATTCCGCATCTTTTGGCACCTTATTAATGTGGGTCTGTGGTCAGTTGTACTTTTTACAGCAGACTGTATCAAGTACCTTGTGTTTTTTATGTACAAATGGTGTGGTTTTTCTACACGTAGATAAAGACATTGAGATTGTCTTGGACTTAGAAGTAAGACAATTGCTGGGTGAGTTAAATGCGCTTAGCCAAAAGATTTGAGGTCTTCTTGGCTACCGAAGGGCACATAACTTATAGTCAAAAGTTGAATGTAGTAATGACCAGTCGCGATGGTACATAGTACAGTGTAGCCGATTTCAATTAACAAAAAGACCAGGCAAAAATGCAAAAGTGGAAAAACTGTTCCAGTGCTGCTGGTAAGAGGCTAATCCGACGTATTTTGTGACGAGAAATCGAATGGTGCAAACCGCGTTGCTCTCCGACTAATACTTTTGGCTGTAGCGACAATTGAATGATCATTGATGTCATAACCACTTGCCCAGCAACGGCTCTTACTCCATGGAAACCAGAGAAATTTGCAATTTTTCAACTGCTGCCGATGCCTGGCTCAATTCCGCTTCTTTTGGCACCTTATTAATGTGGGCCTGTGGTCAGTTGTACATTTTACAGCAGACTGTATCAAGTACCTTGTGTTTTTTATGTACAAATGGTGTGGTTTTTCTACAAGTAGATAAAGACATTGAGATTGTCTTGGACTTAGAAGTAAGACAATTGCTGGGTGAGTTAAATGGGGTTACCCCAAATATTTGACATCTTCTGGGCTACCGAAAAGCACATAACTTATAGTCAAAAGTTGAATATAGTAATGACCAGTCGCGATGGTACATAGTACAGTGTAGCCGATTTCAATTAACAAAAAGACCAGGCAAAAATGCAAAAGTGGAAAAACTGTTCCAGTGTTGCTGGTAAGAGGCTATTCCGACGTATTTTGTGACGAGAAATCGAATGGTGCAAACCGCGTTGCTCTCCGACCAATACTTTTGGCTGTAGCGACAATTCAATGATCATTGATCTCATAACCACTTGCCCAGCAACGGGTCTTACTCCATGGAAACCAGAGAAATTTGCAATTTTTCAACTGCTGCCGATGACTGGCTCAATTCCGCTTCTTTTGGCACCTTATTAATGTGGGCCTGTGGTCAGTTGTACTTTTTACAGCAGACTGTATCAAGTACCTTGTGTTTTTTATGTACAAATGGTGTGGTTTTTCTACACGTAGATAAAGACATTGAGATTGTCTTGGACTTAGAAGTAAGACAATTGCTGGGTGAGTTAAATGCGTGTAGAGAAGAGATTTGAGGTCTTCTGGGCTGCCCAAGGGCACATAACTTATAGTCAAAAGTTGAATATAGTAATGACCAGTCGCGATGGTACATAGTACAGTGTAGCCGATTTCAATTAACAAAAAGACCAGGCAAAAATGCAAAAGTGGAAAAACTGTTCCAGTGTTGCTGGTAAGAGGCTAATCCGACGTATTTTGTGACGAGAAATCGAATGGTGCAAACCGCGTTGCTCTCCGACCAATACTTTTGGCTGTAGCGACAATTGAATGATCATTGATGTCATAATCACGTGCCCATCAACGGCTCTTACTCCATGGAAACCAGAGAAATTTGCAATTTTTCAACTGCTGCCGATGCCTGGCTCAATTCCGCATCTTTTGGCACCTTATCAATGTGGGCCTGTGGTCAGTTGTACTTTTTACAGCAGACTGTATCAAGTACCTTGTGTTTTTTATGTACAAATGGTGTGGTTTTTCTACACGTAGATAAAGACATTGAGATTGTCTTGGACTTAGAAGTAAGACAATTGCTGGGTGAGTTAAATGGGCTTAGCCCAAAGATTTGACATCTTCTGGGCTCCCGAAAAGCACATAACTTATAGTCAAAAGTTGAATATAGTAATGACCAGTCGCGATGGTACATAGTACAGTGTAGCCGATTTCAATTAACAAAAAGACCAGGCAAAAATGCAAAAGTGGAAAAACTGATCCAGTGTTGCTGGGAAGAAGCTAATCCGACGTATTTTGTGACGAGAAATCGAATGGTGCAAACCGCGTTGCTCTCCGACCAATACTTTTGGCTGTAGCGACAATTGAATGATCATTAATGTCATAACCACTTGCCCAGCAACGGATCTTACTCCATGGAAACCAGAGAAATTTGCAATTTTTCAACTGCTGCCGATGCCTGGCTCAATTCCGCTTCTTTTGGCACCTTATTAATGTGGGCCTGTGGTCAGTTGTACTTTTTACAGCAGACTGTATCAAGTACCTTGTGTTTTTTATGTACAAATGGTGTGGTTTTTCTACACGTAGATAAAGACATTGAGATTGTCTTGGACTTAGAAGTAAGACAATTGCTGGGTGAGTTAAATGCGCCTAGAGAAAAGATTTGAGGTCTTCTGGGCTACCGAAGGGCACATAACTTATAGTCAAAAGTTGAATATAGTAATGACCAGTCGCGATGGTACATAGTACAGTGTAGCCGGTTTCAATTAACAAAAAGACCAGGCAAAAATGCAAAAGTGGAAAAACTGTTCCAGTGCTGCTGGTAAGAGGCTAATCCGACGTATTTTGTGACGAGAAATCGAATGGTGCAAACCGCGTTGCTCTCCGACCAATACTTTTGGCTGTAGCGACAATTGAATGATCATTGATGTCATAATCACGTGCCCAGCAACGGCTCTTACTCCATGGAAACCAGGGAAATTTGCAATTTTTCAACAGCTGCCGATGCCTGGCTCAATTCCGCATCTTTTGGCACCTTATTAATGTGGGCCTGTGGTCAGTTGTACTTTTTACAGCAGACTGTATCAAGTACCTTGTGTTTTTTATGTACAAATGGTGTGGTTTTTCTACACGTAGATAAAGACATTGAGATTGTCTTGGAGTTAGAAGTAAGACAATTGCTGGGTGAGTTAAATGGGCTTAGCCCAAACATTTGAGGTCTTCTGGGCTACCGAAGGGCACATAACTTATAGTCAAAAGTTGAATATAGTAATGACCAGTCGCGATGGTACATAGTACAGTGTAGCCGATTTCAATTAACAAAATGACCAGGCAAAAATGCAAAAGTGGAAAAACTGTTCCAGTGTTGCTGGTAAGAGGCTAATCCGACATATTTTCTGACGAGAAATCGAATGGTGCAAACCGCGTTGCTCTCCGACCAATACTTTTGGCTGTAGCGACAATTGAATGATCATTAATGTCATAACCACTTGCCCAGCAACGGATCTTACTCCATGGAAACCAGACAAATTTGCAATTTTTCAACTGCTGCCGATGCCTGGCTCAATTCCGCATCTTTTGGCACCTTATTAATGTGGGCCTGTGGTCAGTTGTGCTTTTTACAGCAGACTGTATCAAGTACCTTATGTTTTTTAAGTACAAATGGTGTGGTTTTTCTACACGTAGATAAAGACATTGAGATTGTCTTGGACTTAGAAGTAAGACAATTGCTGGGTGAGTTAAATGCGCCTAGAGAAAAGATTTGAGGTCTTCTGGGCTACCGAAGGGCACATAACTTATAGTCAAAAGTTGAATATAGTAATGACCAGTCGCGATGGTACATAGTTCAGTGTAGCCGGTTTCAATTAACAAAAAGACCAGGCAAAAATGCAAAAGTGGAAAAACTGTTCCAGTGTTGCTGGTAAGAGGCTAATCCGACGTATTTTGTGACGAGAAATCGAATGGTGCAAACCGCGTTGCTCTCCGACCAATACTTTTGGCTGTAGCGACAATTGAATGATCATTGATGTCATAATCACGTGCCCAGCAACGGCTCTTACTCCATGGAAACCAGGGAAATTTGCAATATTTCAACAGGTGCCGATGCCTGGCTCAATTCCGCTTCTTTTGGCACCTTATTAATGTGGGTCTGTGGTCAGTTGTACTTTTTACAGCAGACTGTATCAAGTACCTTGTGTTTTTTATGTACAAATGGTGTGGTTTTTCTACAAGTAGATAAAGACATTGAGATTATCTTGGACATAGAAGTAAGACAATTGCTGGGTGAGTTAAATGGGCTTAGCCCAAAGATTTGACATCTTCTGGGCTACCGAAAAGCACATAACTTATAGTCAAAAGTTGAATATAGTAATGACCAGTCGCGATGGTACATAGTACAGTGTAGCCGATTTCAATTAACAAAAAGACCAGGCCAAAATGCAAAAGTGGAAAAACTGTTCCAGTGTTGCTGGTAAGAGGCTAATCCGACGTATTTTCTGACGAAAAATCGAATGGTGCAAACCGCGTTGCTCTCCGACCAATACTTTTGGCTGTAGCGACAATTGAATGATCATTGATGTCATAATCACGTGCCCAGCAACGGCTCTTACTCCATGGAAACCAAGGAAATTTGCAATTTTTCAACTGCTGCCGATGCCTGGCTCAATTCCGCTTCTTTTGGCACCTTATTAATGTGGGCCTGTGATCAGTTGTACTTTTTACAGCAGACTGTATCAAGTACCTTGTGTTTTTTATGTGCAAATTTTGTGGTTTTTCTACACGTAGATAAAGACATTGAGATTGTCTTGGACTTAGAAGTAAGACAATTGCTGGGTGAGTTAAATGGGATTAGCCCAAAGATTTGACGTCTTCTGGGCTACCGAAGGGCACATAACTTATAGTCAAAAGTTGAATATAGTAATGACCAGTCGCGATGGTACATAGTACAGTGTAGCCGATTTCAATTAACAAAAAGACCAGGCAAAAATGCAGAAGTGGAAAAACTGTTCCAGTGTTGCTGGTAAGAGGCTAATCCGACGTATTTTGTGACGAGAAATCGAATGGTGCAAACCGCGTTGCTCTCCGACCAATACTTTTGGCTGTAGCGACAATTGAATGATCATTGATGTCATAATCACGTGCCCATCAACGGCTCTTACTCCATGGAAACCAGGGAAATTTGCAATTTTTCACCAGCTGCCGATGCCTGGCTCAATTCCGCATCTTTTGGCACCTTATTCATGTGGGTCTGTGGTCAGTTGTACATTTTACAGCAGACTGTATCAAGTGCCTTGTGTTTTTTATGTACAAATGGTGTGGTTTTTCTACACGTAAATAAAGACATTGAGATTGTCTTGGACTTAGAAGTAAGACAATTGCTGGGTGAGTTAAATGCGCCTAGAGAAAAGATTTGAGGTCTTCTGGGCTACCGAAGGGCACATAACTTATAGTCAAAAGTTGAATATAGTAATGACCAGTCGCGATGGTACATAGTACAGTGTAGCCGGTTTCAATTAACAAAAAGACCAGGCAAAAATGCAAAAGTGGAAAAACTGTTCCAGTGCTGCTGGTAAGAGGCTAATCCGACGTACTTTGTGACGAGAAATCGAATGGTGCAAACCGCGTTGCTCTCCGACCAATACTTTTGGCTGTAGCGACAATTGAATGATCATTGATGTCATAATCACGTGCCCAGCAACGGCTCTTACTCCATGGAAACCAGGGAAATTTGCAATTTTTCAACTGCTGCCGATGCCTGGCTCAATTCCGCATCTTTTGGCACCTTATTAATGTGGGCCTGTGGTCAGTTGTACTTTTTACAGCAGACTGTATCAAGTACCTTGTGTTTTTTATGTACAAATGGTGTGGTTTTTCTACACGTAGATAAAGACATTGAGATTGTCTTGGACTTAGAAGTAAGACAATTGCTGGGTGAGTTAAATGGGCTTAGCCCAAACATTTGAGGTCTTCTGGGCTACCGAAGGGCACATAACTTATAGTCAAAAGTTGAATATAGTAATAACCAGTCGCGATGGTACATAGTACAGTGTAGCCGATTTCAATTAACAAAAAGACCAGGCAAAAATGCAAAAGTGGAAAAACTGTTCCAGTGTTGCTGGTAAGAGGCTAATCCGACATATTTTGTGACGAGAAATCGAATGGTGCAAACCGCGTTGCTCTCCGACCAATACTTTTGGCTGTAGCGACATTTGAATGATCATTGATGTCATAATCACGTGCCCAGCAACGGCTCTTCCTCCATGGAAACCAGGGAAATTTGCAATATTTCAACAGGTGCCGATGCCTGGCTCAATTCCGCTTCTTTTGGCACCTTATTAATATGGGCCTGTGGTCAGTTGTACTTTTTACAGCAGACTGTATCAAGTCCCTTGTGTTTTTTATGTACAAATGGTGTGGTTTTTCTACACGTAGATAAAGACATTGAGATTGTCTTGGACTTAGAAGTAAGACAATTGCTGGGTGAGTTAAATGCGCGTAGAGAAGAGATTTGAGGCCTTCTGGGCTACCCAAGGGCACATAACTTATAGTCAAAAGTTGAATATAGTAATGACCAGTCGCGATGGTACATAGTACAGTGTAGCCGATTTCAATTAACAAAAAGACCAGGCAAAAATGCAAAAGTGGAAAAACTGTTCCAGTGCTGCTGGTAAGAGGCTAATCCGACGTATTTTGTGACGAGAAATCGAATGGTGCAAACCGCGTTGCTCTCCGACCAATACTTTTGGCTGTAGCGACAATTGAATGATCATTAATGTCATAACCACTTGCCCAGCAACGGATCTTACTCCATGGAAACCAGACAAATTTGCAATTTTTCAACTGCTGCCGATGCCTGGCTCAATTCCGCTTCTTTTGGCACCTTATTAATGTGGGCCTGTGGTCAGTTGTACTTTTTACAGCAGACTGTATCAAGTACCTTGTGTTTTTTATGTACAAATGGTGTGGTTTTTCTACACGTAGATAAAGACATTGAGATTGTCTTGGACTTAGAAGTAAGACAATTGCTGGGTGAGTTAAATGCGCCTAGAGAAAAGATTTGAGGTCTTCTGGGCTACCGAAGGGCACATAACTTATAGTCAAAAGTTGAATATAGTAATGACCAGTCGCGATGGTACATAGTACAGTGTAGCCGGTTTCAATTAACAAAAAGACCAGGCAAAAATGCAAAAGTGGAAAAACTGTTCCAGTGTTGCTGGGAAGAAGCTAATCCGACGTATTTTGTGACGAGAAATCGAATGGTGCAAACCGCGTTGCTCTCCGACCAATACTTTTGGCTGTAGCGACAATTGAATGATCATTAATGTCATAACCACTTACCCAGCAACGGATCTTACTCCATGGAAACCAGAGAAATTTGCAATTTTTCAACTGCTGCCGATGCCTGGCTCAATTCCGCTTCTTTTGGCACCTTATTAATGTGGGCCTGTGGTCAGTTGTACTTTTTACAGCAGACTGTATCAAGTACCTTGTGTTTTTTATGTACAAATGGTGTGGTTTTTCTACACGTAGATAAAGACATTGAGATTGTCTTGGACTTAGAAGTAAGACAATTGCTGGGTGAGTTAAATGCGCCTAGAGAAAAGATTTGAGGTCTTCTGGGCTACCGAAGGGCACATAACTTATAGTCAAAAGTTGAATATAGTAATGACCAGTCGCGATGGTACATAGTACAGTGTAGCCGGTTTCAATTAACAAAAAGACCAGGCAAAAATGCAAAAGTGGAAAAACTGTTCCAGTGCTGCTGGTAAGAGGCTAATCCGACGTACTTTGTGACGAGAAATCGAATGGTGCAAACCGCGTTGCTCTCCGACCAATACTTTTGGCTGTAGCGACAATTGAATGATCATTGATGTCATAATCACGTGCCCAGCAACGGCTCTTACTCCATGGAAACCAGGGAAATTTGCAATTTTTCAACTGCTGCCGATGCCTGGCTCAATTCCGCATCTTTTGGCACCTTATTAATGTGGGCCTGTGGTCAGTTGTACTTTTTACAGCAGACTGTATCAAGTACCTTGTGTTTTTTATGTACAAATGGTGTGGTTTTTCTACACGTAGATAAAGACATTGAGATTGTCTTGGACTTAGAAGTAAGACAATTGCTGGGTGAGTTAAATGGGCTTAGCCCAAACATTTGAGGTCTTCTGGGCTACCGAAGGGCACATAACTTATAGTCAAAAGTTGAATATAGTAATAACCAGTCGCGATGGTACATAGTACAGTGTAGCCGATTTCAATTAACAAAAAGACCAGGCAAAAATGCAAAAGTGGAAAAACTGTTCCAGTGTTGCTGGTAAGAGGCTAATCCGACGTATTTTGTGACGAGAAATCGAATGGTGCAAACCGCGTTGCTCTCCGACCAATACTTTTGGCTGTAGCGACAATTGAATGATCATTGATGTCATAATCACGTGCCCAGCAACGGCTCTTACTCCATGGAATCCAAGGAAATTTGCAATTTTTCAACAGTTGCCGATGCCTGGCTCAATTCCGCTTCTTTTGGCACCTTATTAATGTGGGTCTGTGGTCAGTTGTACTTTTTACAGCAGACTGTATCAAGTACCTTGTGTTTTTTATGTACAAATGGTGTGGTTTTTCTACACGTAGATAAAGACATTGAGATTGTCTTGGACTTAGAAGTAAGACAATTGCTGGGTGAGTTAAATGCGCTGAGCCAAAACATTTGAGGTCTTCTGGGCTACCGAAGGCCACATAACTTATAGTCAAAAGTTGAATGTAGTAATGACCAGTCGCGATGGTACATAGTACAGTGTAGCCGATTTCAATTAACAAAAAGACCAGGCAAAAATGCAAAAGTGGAAAAACTGTTCCAGTGCTGCTGGTAAGAGGCTAATCCGACGTATTTTGTGACGAAAAATCGAATGGTGCAAACCGCGTTGCTCTCCGATCAATACTTTTGGCTGTAGCGACAATTGAATGATCATTGATGTCATAATCACGTGCCCAGCAACGGCTCTTACTCCATGGAAACCAGGGAAATTTGCAATTTTTCAACTGCTGCCGATGTCTGGCTCAATTCCGCATCTTTTGGCACCTTATTAATGTGGGCCTGTGGTCAGTTGTACATTTTACAGCAGACTGTATCAAGTACCTTGTGTTTTTTATGTACAAATGGTGTGGTTGTTCTACAAGTAGATAAAGACATTGAGATTGTCTTGGACTTAGAAGTAAGACAATTGCTGGGTGATTTAAATTAGCTTAGCGCAAATATTTGACGTCTTCTGGGCTACCGAAAAGCACATAACTTATAGTCAAAAGTTGAATATAGTAATGACCAGTCGCGATGGTACATAGTACAGTGTAGCCGATTTCAATTAACAAAAAGACCAGGCAAAAATGCAAAAGTGGAAAAACTGTTCCAGTGTTGCTGGTAAGAGGCTAATCCGACGTATTTTGTGACGAGAAATCGAATGGTGCAAACCGCGTTACTCTCCGACCAATACTTTTGGCTGTAGCGACAATTGAATGATCATTGATGTCATAATCACGTGCCCAGCAACGGCTCTTACTCCATGGAAACCAGGGAAATTTGCAATATTTCAACAGGTGCCGATGCCTAGCTCAATTTCGCTTCTTTTGGCACCTTATTAATGTGGGTCTGTGGTCAGTTGTACTTTTTACAGCAGACTGTATCAAGTACCTTGTGATTTTTATGTACAAATGGTGTGGTTTTTCTACACGTAGATAAAGACTTTGAGATTGTCTTGGACTTAGAAGTAAGACAAATGCTGGGTGAGTTAAATGGGGTTAGCCCAAAGATTTGACATCTTCTGGGCTACCGAAAAGCACATAACTTATAGTCAAAAGTTGAATATAGTAATGACCAGTCGCGATGGTACATAGTACAGTGTAGCCGATTTCAATTAACAAAAAGACCAGGCAAAAATGCAAAAGTGGAAAAACTGTTCCAGTGTTGCTGGTAAGAGGCTATTCCGACGTATTTTGTGACGAGAAATCGAATGGTGCAAACCGCGTTGCTCTCCGACCAATACTTTTGGCTGTAGCGACAATTGAATGATCATTAATGTCATAACCACTTGCCCAGCAACGGATCTTACTCCATGGAAACCAGAGAAATTTGCAATTTTTCAACTGCTGCCGATGCCTGGCTCAATTCCGCTTCTTTTGGCACCTTATTAATGTGGGCCTGTGGTCAGTTGTACTTTTTACAGCAGACTGTATCAAGTACCTTGTGTTTTTTATGTACAAATGGTGTGGTTTTTCTACACGTAGATAAAGACATTGAGATTGTCTTGGACTTAGAAGTAAGACAATTGCTGGGTGAGTTAAATGCGCCTAGAGAAAAGATTTGAGGTCTTCTGGGCTACCGAAGGGCACATAACTTATAGTCAAAAGTTGAATATAGTAATGACCAGTCGCGATGGTACATAGTACAGTGTAGCCGGTTTCAATTAACAAAAAGACCAGGCAAAAATGCAAAAGTGGAAAAACTGTTCCAGTGCTGCTGGTAAGAGGCTAATCCGACGTACTTTGTGACGAGAAATCGAATGGTGCAAACCGCGTTGCTCTCCGACCAATACTTTTGGCTGTAGCGACAATTGAATGATCATTGATGTCATAATCACGTGCCCAGCAACGGCTCTTACTCCATGGAAACCAGGGAAATTTGCAATTTTTCAACTGCTGCCGATGCCTGGCTCAATTCCGCATCTTTTGGCACCTTATTAATGTGGGCCTGTGGTCAGTTGTACTTTTTACAGCAGACTGTATCAAGTACCTTGTGTTTTTTATGTACAAATGGTGTGGTTTTTCTACACGTAGATAAAGACATTGAGATTGTCTTGGACTTAGAAGTAAGACAATTGCTGGGTGAGTTAAATGGGCTTAGCCCAAACATTTGAGGTCTTCTGGGCTACCGAAGGGCACATAACTATAAGTCAAAAGTTGAATATAGTAATAACCAGTCGCGATGGTACATAGTACAGTGTAGCCGATTTCAATTAACAAAAAGACCAGGCAAAAATGCAAAAGTGGAAAAACTGTTCCAGTGTTGCTGGTAAGAGGCTAATCCGACATATTTTGTGACGAGAAATCGAATGGTGCAAACCGCGTTGCTCTCCGACCAATACTTTTGGCTGTAGCGACATTTGAATGATCATTGATGTCATAATCACGTGCCCAGCAACGGCTCTTCCTCCATGGAAACCAGGAAATTTGCAATATTTCAACAGGTGCCGATGCCTGGCTCAATTCCGCTTCTTTTGGCACCTTATTAATATGGGCCTGTGGTCAGTTGTACTTTTTACAGCAGACTGTATCAAGTCCCTTGTGTTTTTTATGTACAAATGGTGTGGTTTTCTACACGTAGATAAAGACATTGAGATTGTCTTGGACTTAGAAGTAAGACAATTGCTGGGTGAGTTAAATGCGCGTAGAGAAGAGATTTGAGGTCTTCTGGGCTACCCAAGGGCACATAACTTATAGTCAAAAGTTGAATATAGTAATGACCAGTCGCGATGGTACATAGTACAGTGTAGCCAATTTCAATTACAAAAAGACCAGGCAAAAATGCAAAAGTGGAAAAACTGTTCCAGTGCTGCTGGTAAGAGGCTAATCCGACGTATTTTCTGACGAGAAATCGAATGGTGCAAAACCGCGTTGCTCTCCGACCAATACTTTTGGCTGTAGCGACAATTGAATGATCATAATGTCATAACCACTTGCCCAGCAACGGATCTTACTCCATGGAAACCAGAGAAATTTGCAATTTTTCAACTGCTGCCGATGCCTGGCTCAATTCCGCTTCTTTTGGCACCTTATTAATGTGGGCCTGTGGTCAGTTGTACTTTTTACAGCAGACTGTATCAAGTACCTTGTGTTTTTTATGTACAAATGGTGTGGTTTTTCTACACGTAGATAAAGACATTGAGATTGTCTTGGACTTAGAAGTAAGACAATTGCTGGGTGAGTTAAATGCGCCTAGAGAAAAGATTTGAGGTCTTCTGGGCTACCGAAGGGCACATAACTTATAGTCAAAAGTTGAATATAGTAATGACCAGTCGCGATGGTACATAGTACAGTGTAGCCGGTTTCAATTAACAAAAAGACCAGGCAAAAATGCAAAAGTTGAAAAACTGTTCCAGTGTTGCTGGGAAGAAGCTAATCCGACGTATTTTGTGACGAGAAATCGAATGGTGCAAACCGCGTTGCTCTCCGACCAATACTTTTGGCTGTAGCGGACAATTGAATGATCATTAATGTCATAACCACTTGCCCAGCAACGGATCTTACTCCATGGAAACCAGAGAAATTTGCAATTTTTTCAACTGCTGCCGATGCCTGGCTCAATTCCGCTTCTTTTGGCACCTTATTAATGTGGGCCTGTGGTCAGTTGTACTTTTTACAGCAGACTGTATCAAGTACCTTGTGTTTTTATGTACAAATGGTGTGGTTTTTCTACACGTAGATAAAGACATTGAGATTGTCTTGGACTTAGAAGTAAGACAATTGCTGGGTGAGTTAAATGCGCCTAGAGAAAAGATTTGAGGTCTTCTGGGCTACCGAAGGGCACATAACTTATAGTCAAAAGTTGAATATAGTAATGACCAGTCGCGATGGTACATAGTACAGTGTAGCCGGTTTCAATTAACAAAAAGACCAGGCAAAAATGCAAAAGTGGAAAAACTGTTCCAGTGCTGCTGGTAAGAGGCTAATCCGACGTACTTTGTGACGAGAAATCGAATGGTGCAAACCGCGTTGCTCTCCGACCAATACTTTTGGCTGTAGCGACAATTGAATGATCATTGATGTCATAATCACGTGCCCAGCAACGGCTCTTACTCCATGGAAACCAGGGAAATTTGCAATTTTTCAACTGCTGCCGATGCCTGGCTCAATTCCGCATCTTTTGGCACCTTATTAATGTGGGCCTGTGGTCAGTTGTACTTTTTACAGCAGACTGTATCAAGTACCTTGTGTTTTTTATGTACAAATGGTGTGGTTTTTCTACACGTAGATAAAGACATTGAGATTGTCTTGGACTTAGAAGTAAGACAATTGCTGGGTGAGTTAAATGGGCTTAGCCCAAATATTTGACGTCTTCTGGGCTACCGAAGGGCACATAACTTATAGTCAAAAGTTGAATATAGTAATAACCAGTCGCGATGGTACATAGTACAGTGTAGCCGATTTCAATTAACAAAAAGACCAGGCAAAAATGCAAAAGTGGAAAAACTGTTCCAGTGTTGCTGGTAAGAGGCTAATCCGACATATTTTGTGACGAGAAATCGAATGGTGCAAACCGCGTTGCTCTCCGACCAATACTTTTGGCTGTAGCGACATTTGAATGATCATTGATGTCATAATCACGTGCCCAGCAACGGCTCTTCCTCCATGGAAACCAGGGAAATTTGCAATATTTCAACAGGTGCCGATGCCTGGCTCAATTCCGCTTCTTTTGGCACCTTATTAATATGGGCCTGTGGTCAGTTGTACTTTTTACAGCAGACTGTATCAAGTACCTTGTGTTTTTTATGTACAAATGGTGTGGTTTTTCTACACGTAGATAAAGACATTGAGATTGTCTTGGACTTAGAAGTAAGACAATTGCTGGGTGAGTTAAATGGGCTTAGCCCAAAGATTTGACATCTTCTGGGCTACCGAAAAGCACATAACTTATAGTCAAAAGTTGAATATAGTAATGACCAGTCGCGATGGTACATAGTACAGTGTAGCCGATTTCAATTAACAAAAAGACCAGGCAAAAATGCAAAAGTGGAAAAACTGTTACAGTGTTGCTGGGAAGAGACTAATCCGACGTATTTTGTGACGAGAAATCGAATGGTGCAAACCGCGTTGCTCTCCGACCAATACTTTTGACTGTAGCGACAATTCAATGATCATTGATGTCATAACCACTTGCCCAGCAACGGATCTTACTCCATGGAAACCAGAGAAATTTGCAATTTTTCAACTGCTGCCGATGTCTGCCTCAATTCCGCATCTTTTGGCACCTTATTAATGTGGGCCTGTGGTCAGTTGTACTTTTTACAGCAGGCTGTATCAAGTACCTTGTGTTTTTTATGTACAAATGGTGTGGTTTTTCTACACGTAGATAAAGACATTGAGATTGTCTTGGACTTAGAAGTAAGACAATTGCTGGGTGAGTTAAATGGGCTTAGCCCAAATATTTGACGTCTTCTGGGCTACCGAAGGGCACATAACTTATAGTCAAAAGTTGAATATAGTAATGACCAGTCGCGATGGTACATAGTACAGTGTAGCCGATTTCAATTAACAAAAAGACCAGGCAAAAATGCAAAAGTGGAAAAACTGTTCCAGTGTTGCTGGTAAGAGGCTAATCCGACGTATTTTGTGACGAGAAATCGAATGGTGCAAACTGCGTTGCTCTCCGACCAATACTTTTGGCTGTAGCGACAATTGAATGATCATTCATGTCATAATCACGTGCCCAGCAACGGCTATTACTCCATGGAAACCAGGGAAATTTGCAATATTTCAACAGGTGCCGATGCCTGGCTCAATTCGCTTCTTTTGGCACCTTATTAATGTGGGTCTGTGGTCAGTTGTACTTTTTACAGCAGACTGTATCAAGTACCTTGTGATTTTTATGTACAAATGGTCTGGTTTTTCTACACGTAGATAAAGACTTTGAGATTGTCTTGGACTTAGAAGTAAGACAATTGCTGGGTGAGTTAAATGGGGTTAGCCCAAAGATTTGACATCTTTTGGGCTACCGAAAAGCACATAACTTATAGTCAAAAGTTGAATATAGTAATGACCAGTCGCGATGGTACATAGTACAGTGTAGCCGATTTCAATTAACAAAAAGACCAGGCAAAAATGCAAAAGTGGAAAAACTGTTCCAGTGTTGCTGGTAAGAGGCTATTCCGACGTATTTGGTGACGAGAAATCGAATGGTGCAAACCGCGTTGCTCTCCGACCAATACTTTTGGCTCTAGCGACAATTGAATAATCATTGATGTCATAATCACGTGCCCATCAACGGATCTTACTTTATGGAAACCAGGGAAATTTGGAATTTTTAAACTGCTGCCGATGCCTGGCTCAATTCCGCATCTTTTGGCACCTTATTAATGTGGGTCTGTGGTCAGTTGTACTTTTTACAGCAGACTGTATCAAGTACCTTGTGTTTTTTATGTACAAATGGTGTGGTTTTTCTACACGTAGATAAAGACATTGAGATTGTCTTGGACTTAGAAGTAAGACAATTGCTGGGTGAGTTAAATGGGCTTAGCCCAAAGATTTGACGTCTTCTGGGCTACCGAAGGGCACATAACTTATAGTCAAAAGTTGAATATAGTAATGACCGGTCGCGATGGTACATAGTACAGTGTAGCCAATTTCAATTAACAAAAAGACCAGGCAAAAGTGCAAAAGTGGAAAAACTGTTCCAGTGCTACTGGTAAGAGGCTAATCCGACGTATTTTCTGACGAAAAATCGAATGGTGCAAACCGCGTTGCTCTCCGACCAATACTTTTGGCTGTAGCGACAATTGAATGATCATTGATGTCATAATCACGTGCCCAGCAACGGCTCTTACTCCATGGAAACCAAGGAAATTTGCAATTTTTCAACTGCTGCCGATGCCTGTCTCAATTCCGCTTCTTTTAGCACCTTATTAATGTGGGCCTGTGGTCAGTTGTACTTTTACAGCAGACTGTATCAAGTACCTTGTGTTTTTTATGTACAAATGGTGTGGTTGTTCTACACGTAGATAAAGACATTGAGATTGTCTTGGACTTAGAAGTAAGACAATTGCTGGGTGAGTTAAATGGGCTTAGCCCAAAGATTTGACATCTTCTGGGCTACCGAAAAGCACATAACTTATAGTCAATAGTTGAATATAGTAATGACCAGTCGCGATGGTACATAGTAGA
The DNA here is from genome assembly GCF_032854445.1 of Liolophura sinensis. Lineage (NCBI taxonomy): Eukaryota > Metazoa > Mollusca > Polyplacophora > Chitonida > Chitonidae > Liolophura > Liolophura sinensis. The sequence goes on from NW_027017981.1 coordinate 137,376, forward strand.
GTGTAGCCGATTTCAATTAACAAAAAGACCAGGCAAAAATGCAAAAGTGGAAAAACTGTTCCAGTGTTGCTGGGAAGAAGCTAATCCGACGTATTTTGTGACGAGAAATCGAATGGTGCAAACCGCGTTGCTCTCCGACCAATACTTTTGGCTGTAGCGACAATTGAATGATCATTAATGTCATAACCACTTGCCCAGCAACGGATCTTACTCCATGGAAACCAGAGAAATTTGCAATTTTTCAACTGCTGCCGATGCCTGGCTCAATTCCGCTTCTTTTGGCACCTTATTAATGTGGGCCTGTGGTCAGTTGTACTTTTTACAGCAGACTGTATCAAGTACCTTGTGTTTTTTATGTACAAATGGTGTGGTTTTTCTACACGTAGATAAAGACATTGAGATTGTCTTGGACTTAGAAGTAAGACAATTGCTGGGTGAGTTAAATGCGCCTAGAGAAAAGATTTGAGGTCTTCTGGGCTACCGAAGGGCACATAACTTATAGTCAAAAGTTGAATATAGTAATGACCAGTCGCGATGGTACATAGTACAGTGTAGCCGGTTTCAATTAACAAAAAGACCAGGCAAAAATGCAAAAGTGGAAAAACTGTTCCAGTGCTGCTGGTAAGAGGCTAATCCGACGTACTTTGTGACGAGAAATCGAATGGTGCAAACCGCGTTGCTCTCCGACCAATACTTTTGGCTGTAGCGACAATTGAATGATCATTGATGTCATAATCACGTGCCCAGCAACGGCTCTTACTCCATGGAAACCAGGGAAATTTGCAATTTTTCAACTGCTGCCGATGCCTGGCTCAATTCCGCATCTTTTGGCACCTTATTAATGTGGGCCTGTGGTCAGTTGTACTTTTTACAGCAGACTGTATCAAGTACCTTGTGTTTTTTATGTACAAATGGTGTGGTTTTTCTACACGTAGATAAAGACATTGAGATTGTCTTGGACTTAGAAGTAAGACAATTGCTGGGTGAGTTAAATGGGCTTAGCCCAAACATTTGAGGTCTTCTGGGCTACCGAAGGGCACATAACTTATAGTCAAAAGTTGAATATAGTAATAACCAGTCGCGATGGTACATAGTACAGTGTAGCCGATTTCAATAACAAAAAGACCAGGCAAAAATGCAAAAGTGGAAAAACTGTTCCAGTGTTGCTGGTAAGAGGCTAATCCGACATATTTTGTGACGAGAAATCGAATGGTGCAAACCGCGTTGCTCTCCGACCAATACTTTTGGCTGTAGCGACATTTGAATGATCATTGATGTCATAATCACGTGCCCAGCAACGGCTCTTCCTCCATGGAAACCAGGGAAATTTGCAATATTTCAACAGGTGCCGATGCCTGGCTCAATTCCGCTTCTTTGGCACCTTATTAATATGGGCCTGTGGTCAGTTGTACTTTTTACAGCAGACTGTATCAAGTACCTTGTGTTTTTTATGTACAAATGGTGTGGTTTTTCTACACGTAGATAAAGACATTGAGATTGTCTTGGACTTAGAAGTAAGACAATTGCTGGGTGAGTTAAATGGGCTTAGCCCAAAGATTTGACATCTTCTGGGCTACCGAAAAGCACATAACTTATAGTCAAAAGTTGAATATAGTAATGACCAGTCGCGATGGTACATAGTACAGTGTAGCCGATTTCAATTAACAAAAAGACCAGGCAAAAATGCAAAAGTGGAAAAACTGTTACAGTGTTGCTGGGAAGAGACTAATCCGACGTATTTTGTGACGAGAAATCGAATGGTGCAAACCGCGTTGCTCTCCGACCAATACTTTTGACTGTAGCGACAATTCAATGATCATTGATGTCATAAACACTTGCCCAGCAACGGATTCTTACTCCATGGAAACCAGAGAAATTTGCAATTTTTCAACTGCTGCCGATGTCTGCCTCAATTCCGCATCTTTTGGCACCTTATTAATGTGGGCCTGTGGTCAGTTGTACTTTTTACAGCAGGCTGTATCAAGTACCTTGTGTTTTTTATGTACAAATGGTGTGGTTTTTCTACACGTAGATAAAGACATTGAGATTGTCTTGGACTTAGAAGTAAGACAATTGCTGGGTGAGTTAAATGGGCTTAGCCCAAATATTTGACGTCTTCTGGGCTACCGAAGGGCACATAACTTATAGTCAAAAGTTGAATATAGTAATGACCAGTCGCGATGGTACATAGTACAGTGGAGCCGATTTCAATTAACAAAAAGACCAGGCAAAAATGCAAAAGTGGAAAAACTGTTCCAGTGTTGCTGGTAAGAGGCTAATCCGACGTATTTTGTGACGAGAAATCGAATGGTGCAAACTGCGTTGCTCTCCGACCAATACTTTTGGCTGTAGCGACAATTGAATGATCATTCATGTCATAATCACGTGCCCAGCAACGGCTTATTACTCCATGGAAACCAGGGAAATTTGCAATATTTCAACAGGTGCCGATGCCTGGCTCAATTCCGCTTCTTTTGGCACCTTATTAATGTGGGTCTGTGGTCAGTTGTACTTTTTACAGCAGACTGTATCAAGTACCTTGTGATTTTTATGTACAAATGGTCTGGTTTTTCTACACGTAGATAAAGACTTTGAGATTGTCTTGGACTTAGAAGTAAGACAATTGCTGGGTGAGTTAAATGGGGTTAGCCCAAAGATTTGACATCTTTTGGGCTACCGAAAAGCACATAACTTATAGTCAAAAGTTGAATATAGTAATGACCAGTCGCGATGGTACATAGTACAGTGTAGCCGATTTCAATTAACAAAAAGACCAGGCAAAAATGCAAAAGTGGAAAAACTGTTCCAGTGTTGCTGGTAAGAGGCTATTCCGACGTATTTGGTGACGAGAAATCGAATGGTGCAAACCGCGTTGCTCTCCGACCAATACTTTTGGCTCTAGCGACAATTGAATAATCATTGATGTCATAATCACGTGCCCATCAACGGATCTTACTTTATGGAAACCAGGGAAATTTGGAATTTTTCAACTGCTGCCGATGCCTGGCTCAATTCCGCATCTTTTGGCACCTTATTAATGTGGGTCTGTGGTCAGTTGTACTTTTTACAGCAGACTGTATCAAGTACCTTGTGTTTTTTATGTACAAATGGTGTGGTTTTTCTACACGTAGATAAAGACATTGAGATTGTCTTGGACTTAGAAGTAAGACAATTGCTGGGTGAGTTAAATGGGCTTAGCCCAAAGATTTGACGTCTTCTGGGCTACCGAAGGGCACATAACTTATAGTCAAAAGTTGAATATAGTAATGACCAGTCGCGATGGTACATAGTACAGTGGAGCCGATTTCAATTAACAAAAAGACCAGGCAAAAATGCAAAAGTGGAAAAACTGTTCCAGTGTTGCTGGTAAGAGGCTAATCCGACGTATTTTGTGACGAGAAATCGAATGGTGCAAACTGCGTTGCTCTCCGACCAATACTTTTGGCTGTAGCGACAATTGAATGATCATTCATGTCATAATCACGTGCCCAGCAACGGCTATTACTCCATGGAAACCAGGGAAATTTGCAATATTTCAACAGGTGCCGATGCCTGGCTCAATTCCGCTTCTTTTGGCACCTTATTAATGTGGGTCTGTGGTCAGTTGTACTTTTTACAGCAGACTGTATCAAGTACCTTGTGATTTTTATGTACAAATGGTCTGGTTTTTCTACACGTAGATAAAGACTTTGAGATTGTCTTGGACTTAGAAGTAAGACAATTGCTGGGTGAGTTAAATGGGGTTAGCCCAAAGATTTGACATCTTTTGGGCTACCGAAAAGCACATAACTTATAGTCAAAAGTTGAATATAGTAATGACCAGTCGCGATGGTACATAGTACAGTGTAGCCGATTTCAATTAACAAAAAGACCAGGCAAAAATGCAAAAGTGGAAAAACTGTTCCAGTGTTGCTGGTAAGAGGCTATTCCGACGTATTTGGTGACGAGAAATCGAATGGTGCAAACCGCGTTGCTCTCCGACCAATACTTTTGGCTCTAGCGACAATTGAATAATCATTGATGTCATAATCACGTGCCCATCAACGGATCTTACTTTATGGAAACCAGGGAAATTTGGAATTTTTCAACTGCTGCCGATGCCTGGCTCAATTCCGCATCTTTTGGCACCTTATTAATGTGGGTCTGTGGTCAGTTGTACTTTTTACAGCAGACTGTATCAAGTACCTTGTGTTTTTTATGTACAAATGGTGTGGTTTTTCTACACGTAGATAAAGACATTGAGATTGTCTTGGACTTAGAAGTAAGACAATTGCTGGGTGAGTTAAATGGGCTTAGCCCAAAGATTTGACGTCTTCTGGGCTACCGAAGGGCACATAACTTATAGTCAAAAGTTGAATATAGTAATGACCGGTCGCGATGGTACATAGTACAGTGTAGCCAATTTCAATTAACAAAAAGACCAGGCAAAAGTGCAAAAGTGGAAAAACTGTTCCAGTGCTACTGGTAAGAGGCTAATCCGACGTATTTTCTGACGAAAAATCGAATGGTGCAAACCGCGTTGCTCTCCGACCAATACTTTTGGCTGTAGCGACAATTGAATGATCATTGATGTCATAATCACGTGCCCAGCAACGGCTCTTACTCCATGGAAACCAAGGAAATTTGCAATTTTTCAACTGCTGCCGATGCCTGTCTCAATTCCGCTTCTTTTGGCACCTTATCAATGTGGGCCTGTGGTCAGTTGTACTTTTACAGCAGACTGTATCAAGTACCTTGTGTTTTTTATGTACAAATGGTGTGGTTGTTCTACACGTAGATAAAGACATTGAGATTGTCTTGGACTTAGAAGTAAGACAATTGCTGGGTGAGTTAAATGGGCTTAGCCCAAAGATTTGACATCTTCTGGGCTACCGAAAAGCACATAACTTATAGTCAATAGTTGAATATAGTAATGACCAGTCGCGATGGTACATAGTAGAGTGTAGCCGATTTCAATTAACAAAAAGACCAGGCAAAAATGCAAAAGTGGAAAAACTGTTCCAGTGTTGCTGGGAAGAAGCTAATCCGACGTATTTTGTGACGAGAAATCGAATGGTGCAAACCGCGTTGCTCTCCGACCAATACTTTTGGCTGTAGCGACAATTGAATGATCATTAATGTCATAACCACTTGCCCAGCAACGGATCTTACTCCATGGAAACCAGAGAAATTTGCAATTTTTCAACTGCTGCCGATGCCTGGCTCAATTCCGCTTCTTTTGGCACCTTATTAATGTGGGCCTGTGGTCAGTTGTACTTTTTACAGCAGACTGTATCAAGTACCTTGTGTTTTTTATGTACAAATGGTGTGGTTTTTCTACACGTAGATAAAGACATTGAGATTGTCTTGGACTTAGAAGTAAGACAATTGCTGGGTGAGTTAAATGCGTGTAGAGAAGAGATTTGAGGTCTTCTGGGCTACCCAAGGGCACATAACTTATAGTCAAAAGTTGAATATAGTAATGACCAGTCGCGATGGTACATAGTACAGTGTAGCCGATTTCAATTAACAAAAAGACCAGGCAAAAATGCAAAAGTGGAAAAACTGTTCCAGTGCTGCTGGTAAGAGGCTAATCCGACGTATTTTGTGACGAGAAATCGAATGGTGCAAACCGCGTTGCTCTCCGACTAATACTTTTGGCTGTAGCGACAATTGAATGATCATTGATGTCATAATCACGTGCCCATCAACGGCTCTTACTCCATGGAAACCAGAGAAATTTGCAATTTTTCACCTGCTGCCGATGCCTGGCTCAATTCCGCATCTTTTGGCACCTTATTAATGTGGGCCTGTGGTCAGTTGTACTTTTTACAGCAGACTGTATCAAGTACCTTGTGTTTTTTATGTACAAATGGTGTGGTTTTTCTACACGTAGATAAAGACATTGAGATTGTCTTGGACTTAGAAGTAAGACAATTGCTGGGTGAGTTAAATGGGCTTAGCCCAAAGATTTGACATCTTCTGGGCTACCGAAAAGCACATAACTTATAGTCAAAAGTTGAATATAGTAATGACCAGTCGCGATGGTACATAGTACAGTGTAGCCGATTTCAATTAACAAAAAGACCAGGCAAAAATGCAAAAGTGGAAAAACTGTTCCAGTGTTGCTGGGAAGAAGCTAATCCGACGTATTTTGTGACGAGAAATCGAATGGTGCAAACCGCGTTGCTCTCCGACCAATACTTTTGGCTGTAGCGACAATTGAATGATCATTAATGTCATAACCACTTGCCCAGCAACGGATCTTACTCCATGGAAACCAGACAAATTTGCAATTTTTCAACTGCTGCCGATGCCTGGCTCAATTCCGCTTCTTTTGGCACCTTATTAATGTGGGCCTGTGGTCAGTTGTACTTTTTACAGCAGGCTGTATCAAGTACCTTGTGTTTTTTATGTACAAATGGTGTGGTTTTTCTACACGTAGATAAAGACATTGAGATTGTCTTGGACTTAGAAGTAAGACAATTGCTGGGTGAGTTAAATGGGCTTAGCCCAAATATTTGACGTCTTCTGGGCTACCGAAGGGCACATAACTTATAGTCAAAAGTTGAATATAGTAATGACCAGTCGCGATGGTACATAGTACAGTGTAGCCGATTTCAATTAACAAAAAGACCAGGCAAAAATGCAAAAGTGGAAAAACTGTTCCAGTGTTGCTGGTAAGAGGCTAATCCGACGTATTTTGTGACGAGAAATCGAATGGTGCAAACTGCGTTGCTCTCCGACCAATACTTTTGGCTGTAGCGACAATTGAATGATCATTCATGTCATAATCACGTGCCCAGCAACGGCTATTACTCCATGGAAACCAGGGAAATTTGCAATATTTCAACAGGTGCCGATGCCTGGCTCAATTCCGCTTCTTTTGGCACCTTATTAATGTGGGTCTGTGGTCAGTTGTACTTTTTACAGCAGACTGTATCAAGTACCTTGTGATTTTTATGTACAAATGGTCTGGTTTTTCTACACGTAGATAAAGACTTTGAGATTGTCTTGGACTTAGAAGTAAGACAATTGCTGGGTGAGTTAAATGGGGTTAGCCCAAAGATTTGACATCTTTTGGGCTACCGAAAAGCACATAACTTATAGTCAAAAGTTGAATATAGTAATGACCAGTCGCGATGGTACATAGTACAGTGTAGCCGATTTCAATTAACAAAAAGACCAGGCAAAAATGCAAAAGTGGAAAAACTGTTCCAGTGTTGCTGGTAAGAGGCTATTCCGACGTATTTGGTGACGAGAAATCGAATGGTGCAAACCGCGTTGCTCTCCGACCAATACTTTTGGCTCTAGCGACAATTGAATAATCATTGATGTCATAATCACGTGCCCATCAACGGATCTTACTTTATGGAAACCAGGGAAATTTGGAATTTTTCAACTGCTGCCGATGCCTGGCTCAATTCCGCATCTTTTGGCACCTTATTAATGTGGGTCTGTGGTCAGTTGTACTTTTTACAGCAGACTGTATCAAGTACCTTGTGTTTTTTATGTACAAATGGTGTGGTTTTTCTACACGTAGATAAAGACATTGAGATTGTCTTGGACTTAGAAGTAAGACAATTGCTGGGTGAGTTAAATGGGCTTAGCCCAAAGATTTGACGTCTTCTGGGCTACCGAAGGGCACATAACTTATAGTCAAAAGTTGAATATAGTAATGACCGGTCGCGATGGTACATAGTACAGTGTAGCCAATTTCAATTAACAAAAAGACCAGGCAAAAGTGCAAAAGTGGAAAAACTGTTCCAGTGCTACTGGTAAGAGGCTAATCCGACGTATTTTCTGACGAAAAATCGAATGGTGCAAACCGCGTTGCTCTCCGACCAATACTTTTGGCTGTAGCGACAATTGAATGATCATTGATGTCATAATCACGTGCCCAGCAACGGCTCTTACTCCATGGAAACCAAGGAAATTTGCAATTTTTCAACTGCTGCCGATGCCTGTCTCAATTCCGCTTCTTTTGGCACCTTATCAATGTGGGCCTGTGGTCAGTTGTACTTTTACAGCAGACTGTATCAAGTACCTTGTGTTTTTTATGTACAAATGGTGTGGTTGTTCTACACGTAGATAAAGACATTGAGATTGTCTTGGGCTTAGAAGTAAGACAATTGCTGGGTGAGTTAAATGGGCTTAGCCCAAAGATTTGACATCTTCTGGGCTACCGAAAAGCACATAACTTATAGTCAATAGTTGAATATAGTAATGACCAGTCGCGATGGTACATAGTAGAGTGTAGCCGATTTCAATTAACAAAAAGACCAGGCAAAAATGCAAAAGTGGAAAAACTGTTCCAGTGTTGCTGGGAAGAAGCTAATCCGACGTATTTTGTGACGAGAAATCGAATGGTGCAAACCGCGTTGCTCTCCGACCAATACTTTTGGCTGTAGCGACAATTGAATGATCATTAATGTCATAACCACTTGCCCAGCAACGGATCTTACTCCATGGAAACCAGAGAAATTTGCAATTTTTCAACTGCTGCCGATGCCTGGCTCAATTCCGCTTCTTTTGGCACCTTATTAATGTGGGCCTGTGGTCAGTTGTACTTTTTACAGCAGACTGTATCAAGTACCTTGTGTTTTTTATGTACAAATGGTGTGGTTTTTCTACACGTAGATAAAGACATTGAGATTGTCTTGGACTTAGAAGTAAGACAATTGCTGGGTGAGTTAAATGCGTGTAGAGAAGAGATTTGAGGTCTTCTGGGCTACCCAAGGGCACATAACTTATAGTCAAAAGTTGAATATAGTAATGACCAGTCGCGATGGTACATAGTACAGTGTAGCCGATTTCAATTAACAAAAAGACCAGGCAAAAATGCAAAAGTGGAAAAACTGTTCCAGTGCTGCTGGTAAGAGGCTAATCCGACGTATTTTGTGACGAGAAATCGAATGGTGCAAACCGCGTTGCTCTCCGACTAATACTTTTGGCTGTAGCGACAATTGAATGATCATTGATGTCATAATCACGTGCCCATCAACGGCTCTTACTCCATGGAAACCAGAGAAATTTGCAATTTTTCACCTGCTGCCGATGCCTGGCTCAATTCCGCATCTTTTGGCACCTTATTAATGTGGGCCTGTGGTCAGTTGTACTTTTTACAGCAGACTGTATCAAGTACCTTGTGTTTTTTATGTACAAATGGTGTGGTTTTTCTACACGTAGATAAAGACATTGAGATTGTCTTGGACTTAGAAGTAAGACAATTGCTGGGTGAGTTAAATGGGCTTAGCCCAAAGATTTGACATCTTCTGGGCTACCGAAAAGCACATAACTTATAGTCAAAAGTTGAATATAGTAATGACCAGTCGCGATGGTACATAGTACAGTGTAGCCGATTTCAATTAACAAAAAGACCAGGCAAAAATGCAAAAGTGGAAAAACTGTTCCAGTGTTGCTGGAAGAAGCTAATCCGACGTATTTTGTGACGAGAAATCGAATGGTGCAAACCGCGTTGCTCTCCGACCAATACTTTTGGCTGTAGCGACAATTGAATGATCATTAATGTCATAACCACTTGCCCAGCAACGGATCTTACTCCATGGAAACCAGACAAATTTGCAATTTTTCAACTGCTGCCGATGCCTGGCTCAATTCCGCTTCTTTTGGCACCTTATTAATGTGGGCCTGTGGTCAGTTGTACTTTTTACAGCAGGCTGTATCAAGTACCTTGTGTTTTTTATGTACAAATGGTGTGGTTTTTCTACACGTAGATAAAGACATTGAGATTGTCTTGGACTTAGAAGTAAGACAATTGCTGGGTGAGTTAAATGGGCTTAGCCCAAATATTTGACGTCTTCTGGGCTACCGAAGGGCACATAACTTATAGTCAAAAGTTGAATATAGTAATGACCAGTCGCGATGGTACATAGTACAGTGTAGCCGATTTCAATTAACAAAAAGACCAGGCAAAAATGCAAAAGTGGAAAAACTGTTCCAGTGTTGCTGGTAAGAGGCTAATCCGACGTATTTTGTGACGAGAAATCGAATGGTGCAAACTGCGTTGCTCTCCGACCAATACTTTTGGCTGTAGCGACAATTGAATGATCATTCATGTCATAATCACGTGCCCAGCAACGGCTATTACTCCATGGAAACCAGGGAAATTTGCAATATTTCAACAGGTGCCGATGCCTGGCTCAATTCCGCTTCTTTTGGCACCTTATTAATGTGGGTCTGTGGTCAGGTTTACTTTTTACAGCAGACTGTATCAAGTACCTTGTGATTTTTATGTACAAATGGTCTGGTTTTTCTACACGTAGATAAAGACTTTGAGATTGTCTTGGACTTAGAAGTAAGACAATTGCTGGGTGAGTTAAATGGGGTTAGCCCAAAGATTTGACATCTTTTGGGCTACCGAAAAGCACATAACTTATAGTCAAAAGTTGAATATAGTAATGACCAGTCGCGATGGTACATAGTACAGTGTAGCCGATTTCAATTAACAAAAAGACCAGGCAAAAATGCAAAAGTGGAAAAACTGTTCCAGTGTTGCTGGTAAGAGGCTATTCCGACGTATTTGGTGACGAGAAATCGAATGGTGCAAACCGCGTTGCTCTCCGACCAATACTTTTGGCTCTAGCGACAATTGAATAATCATTGATGTCATAATCACGTGCCCATCAACGGATCTTACTTTATGGAAACCAGGGAAATTTGGAATTTTTCAACTGCTGCCGATGCCTGGCTCAATTCCGCATCTTTTGGCACCTTATTAATGTGGGTCTGTGGTCAGTTGTACTTTTTACAGCAGACTGTATCAAGTACCTTGTGTTTTTTATGTACAAATGGTGTGGTTTTTCTACACGTAGATAAAGACATTGAGATTGTCTTGGACTTAGAAGTAAGACAATTGCTGGGTGAGTTAAATGGGCTTAGCCCAAAGATTTGACGTCTTCTGGGCTACCGAAGGGCACATAACTTATAGTCAAAAGTTGAATATAGTAATGACCGGTCGCGATGGTACATAGTACAGTGTAGCCAATTTCAATTAACAAAAAGACCAGGCAAAAGTGCAAAAGTGGAAAAACTGTTCCAGTGCTACTGGTAAGAGGCTAATCCGACGTATTTTCTGACGAAAAATCGAATGGTGCAAACCGCGTTGCTCTCCGACCAATACTTTTGGCTGTAGCGACAATTGAATGATCATTGATGTCATAATCACGTGCCCAGCAACGGCTCTTACTCCATGGAAACCAAGGAAATTTGCAATTTTTCAACTGCTGCCGATGCCTGTCTCAATTCCGCTTCTTTTGGCACCTTATCAATGTGGGCCTGTGGTCAGTTGTACTTTTACAGCAGACTGTATCAAGTACCTTGTGTTTTTTATGTACAAATGGTGTGGTTGTTCTACACGTAGATAAAGACATTGAGATTGTCTTGGACTTAGAAGTAAGACAATTGCTGGGTGAGTTAAATGGGCTTAGCCCAAAGATTTGACATCTTCTGGGCTACCGAAAAGCACATAACTTATAGTCAATAGTTGAATATAGTAATGACCAGTCGCGATGGTACATAGTAGAGTGTAGCCGATTTCAATTAACAAAAAGACCAGGCAAAAATGCAAAAGTGGAAAAACTGTTCCAGTGTTGCTGGGAAGAAGCTAATCCGACGTATTTTGTGACGAGAAATCGAATGGTGCAAACCGCGTTGCTCTCCGACCAATACTTTTGGCTGTAGCGACAATTGAATGATCATTAATGTCATAACCACTTGCCCAGCAACGGATCTTACTCCATGGAAACCAGAGAAATTTGCAATTTTTCAACTGCTGCCGATGCCTGGCTCAATTCCGCTTCTTTTGGCACCTTATTAATGTGGGCCTGTGGTCAGTTGTACTTTTTACAGCAGACTGTATCAAGTACCTTGTGTTTTTTATGTACAAATGGTGTGGTTTTTCTACACGTAGATAAAGACATTGAGATTGTCTTGGACTTAGAAGTAAGACAATTGCTGGGTGAGTTAAATGCGTGTAGAGAAGAGATTTGAGGTCTTCTGGGCTACCCAAGGGCACATAACTTATAGTCAAAAGTTGAATATAGTAATGACCAGTCGCGATGGTACATAGTACAGTGTAGCCGATTTCAATTAACAAAAAGACCAGGCAAAAATGCAAAAGTGGAAAAACTGTTCCAGTGCTGCTGGTAAGAGGCTAATCCGACGTATTTTGTGACGAGAAATCGAATGGTGCAAACCGCGTTGCTCTCCGACTAATACTTTTGGCTGTAGCGACAATTGAATGATCATTGATGTCATAATCACGTGCCCATCAACGGCTCTTACTCCATGGAAACCAGAGAAATTTGCAATTTTTCACCTGCTGCCGATGCCTGGCTCAATTCCGCATCTTTTGGCACCTTATTAATGTGGGCCTGTGGTCAGTTGTACTTTTTACAGCAGACTGTATCAAGTACCTTGTGTTTTTTATGTACAAATGGTGTGGTTTTTCTACACGTAGATAAAGACATTGAGATTGTCTTGGACTTAGAAGTAAGACAATTGCTGGGTGAGTTAAATGGGCTTAGCCCAAAGATTTGACATCTTCTGGGCTACCGAAAAGCACATAACTTATAGTCAAAAGTTGAATATAGTAATGACCAGTCGCGATGGTACATAGTACAGTGTAGCCGATTTCAATTAACAAAAAGACCAGGCAAAAATGCAAAAGTGGAAAAACTGTTCCAGTGTTGCTGGGAAGAAGCTAATCCGACGTATTTTCTGACGAGAAATCGAATGGTGCAAACCGCGTTGCTCTCCGACCAATACTTTTGGCTGTAGCGACAATTGAATGATCATTAATGTCATAACCACTTGCCCAGCAACGGATCTTACTCCATGGAAACCAGACAAATTTGCAATTTTTCAACTGCTGCCGATGCCTGGCTCAATTCCGCTTCTTTTGGCACCTTATTAATGTGGGCCTGTGGCCAGTTGTACTTTTTACAGCAGACTGTATCAAGTACGTTGTGTTTTTTATGTACAAATGGTGTGGTTTTTCTACACGTAGATAAAGACATTGAGATTGTCTTGGACTTAGAAGTAAGACAATTGCTGGGTGAGTTAAATGCGTCTAGAGAAAAGATTTGAGGTCTTCTGGGCTACCGAAGGGCACATAACTTATAGTCAAAAGTTGAATATAGTAATGACCAGTCGCGATGGTACATAGTACAGTGTAGCCGATTTCAATTAACAAAAAGACCAGGCAAAAATGCAAAAGTGGAAAAACTGTTCCAGTGCTGCTGGTAAGAGGCTAATCCGACGTATTTTGTGACGAGAAATCGAATGGTGCAAACCGCGTTGCTCTCCGACCAATACTTTTGGCTGTAGCGACAATTGAATGATCATTGATGTCATAATCACGTGCCCATCAACGGCTCTTACTCCATGGAAACCAGGGAAATTTGCAATTTTTTAAACAGCTGCCGATGCCTGGCTCAATTCCGCATCTTTTGGCACCTTATTAATGTGGGCCTGTGGTCAGTTGTACTTTTTACAGCAGACTGTATCAAGTACCTTGTGTTTTTTATGTACAAATGGTGTGGTTTTTCTACACGTAGATAAAGACATTGAGATTGTCTTGGAGTTAGAAGTAAGACAATTGCTGGGTGAGTTAAATGGGCTTAGCCCAAACATTTGAGGTCTTCTGGGCTACCGAAGGGCACATAACTTATAGTCAAAAGTTGAATATAGTAATGACCAGTCGCGATGGTACATAGTACAGTGTAGCCGATTTCAATTAACAAAATGACCAGGCAAAAATGCAAAAGTGGAAAAACTGTTCCAGTGTTGCTGGTAAGAGGCTAATCCGACATATTTTCTGACGAGAAATCGAATGGTGCAAACCGCGTTGCTCTCCGACCAATACTTTTGGCTGTAGCGACAATTGAATGATCATTAATGTCATAACCACTTGCCCAGCAACGGATCTTACTCCATGGAAACCAGACAAATTTGCAATTTTTCAACTGCTGCCGATGCCTGGCTCAATTCCGCTTCTTTTGGCACCTTATTAATGTGGGCCTGTGGTCAGTTGTGCTTTTTACAGCAGACTGTATCAAGTACCTTATGTTTTTTATGTACAAATGGTGTGGTTTTTCTACACGTAGATAAAGACATTGAGATTGTCTTGGACTTAGAAGTAAGACAATTGCTGGGTGAGTTAAATGCGCCTAGAGAAAAGATTTGAGGTCTTCTGGGCTACCGAAGGGCACATAACTTATAGTCAAAAGTTGAATATAGTAATGACCAGTCGCGATGGTACATAGTTCAGTGTAGACGGTTTCAATTAACAAAAAGACCAGGCAAAAATGAAAAAGTGGAAAAACTGTCCCAGTGTTGCTGGTAAGAGGCTAATCCGATGCATTTTGTGACGAGAAATCGAATGGTGCAAACCGCGTTGCTCTCCGACCAATACTTTTGGCTGTAGCGACAATTGAATGATCATTGATGTCATAATCACGTGCCCAGCAACGGCTCTTACTCCATGGAAACCAGGGAAATTTGCAATATTTCAACAGGTGCCGATGCCTGGCTCAATTCCGCTTCTTTTGGCACCTTATTAATGTGGGTCTGTGGTCAGTTGTACTTTTTACAGCAGACTGTATCAAGTACCTTGTGTTTTTTATGTACAAATGGTGTGGTTTTTCTACAAGTAGATAAAGACATTGAGATTATCTTGGACATAGAAGTAAGACAATTGCTGGGTGAGTTAAATGGGATTAGCCCAAAGATTTGAGGTCTTCTGGGCTACCGAAGGGCACATAACTTATAGTCAAAAGTTGAATATAGTAATGACCAGTCGCGATGGTACATAGTACAGTGTAGCCGATTTCAATTAACAAAAAGACCAGGCAAAAATGCAGAAGTGGAAAAACTGTTCCAGTGTTGCTGGTAAGAGGCTAATCCGACGTATTTTGTGACGAGAAATCGAATGGTGCAAACCGCGTTGCTCTCCGACCAATACTTTTGGCTGTAGCGACAATTGAATGATCATTGATGTCATAATCACGTGCCCATCAACGGCTCTTACTCCATGGAAACCAGGGAAATTTGCAATTTTTCACCAGCTGCCGATGCCTGGCTCAATTCCGCTTCTTTTGGCACCTTATTCATGTGGGTCTGTGGTCAGTTGTACATTTTACAGCAGACTGTATCAAGTGCCTTGTGTTTTTTATGTACAAATGGTGTGGTTTTTCTACACGTAAATAAAGACATTGAGATTGTCTTGGACTTAGAAGTAAGACAATTGCTGGGTGAGTTAAATGGGCTTAGCCCAAAGATTTGACGTCTTCTGGGCTACCGAAGGGCACATAACTTATAGTCAAAAGTTGAATATAGTAATGACCAGTCGCGATGGTACATAGTACAGTGTAGCCGATTTCAATTAACAAAAAGACCAGGCAAAAATGCAAAAGTGGAAAAACTATTCCAGTGTTGCTGGTAAGAGGCTATCCGACGTATTTTGTGACGAGAAATCGAATGGTGCAAACCGCGTTGCTCTCCGACCAATACTTTTGGCTGTAGCGACAATTGAATGATCATTGATGTCATAATCACGTGCCCAGCAACGGCTCTTACTCCATGGAATCCAAGGAAATTTGCAATTTTTCAACAGTTGCCGATGCCTGGCTCAATTCCGCTTCTTTTGGCACCTTATTAATGTGGGTCTGTGGTCAGTTGTACTTTTTACAGCAGACTGTATCAAGTACCTTGTGTTTTTTATGTACAAATGGTGTGGTTTTTCTACACGTAGATAAAGACATTGAGATTGTCTTGGACTTAGAAGTAAGACAATTGCTGGGTGAGTTAAATGCGCTGAGCCAAAAGATTTGAGGTCTTCTGGGCTACCGAAGGGCACATAACTTATAGTCAAAAGTTGAATGTAGTAATGACCAGTCGCGATGGTACATAGTACAGTGTAGCCAATTTCAATTAACAAAAAGACCAGGCAAAAATGCAAAAGTGGAAAAACTGTTCCAGTGCTGCTGGTAAGAGGCTAATCCGACGTATTTTGTGACGAGAAATCCAATGGTGCAATCCGCGTTGCTCTCCGACCAATACTTTTGGCTGTAGCGACAATTGAATGATCATTGATGTCATAATCACGTGCCCAGCAACGGCTCTTACTCCATGGAAACCAGGGAAATTTGCAATTTTTCAACTGCTGCCGATGTCTGGCTCATTTCCGCATCTTTTGGCACCTTATTAATGTGGGCCTGTGGTCAGTTGTACATTTTACAGCAGACTGTATCAAGTACCTTGTGTTTTTTATGTACAAATGGTGTGGTTTTTCTACAAGTAGATAAAGACATTGAGATTGTCTTGGACTTAGAAGTAAGACAATTGCTGGGTGATTTAAATTAGCTTAGCGCAAATATTTGACGTCTTCTGGGCTACCGAAAAGCACATAACTTATAGTCAAAAGTTGAATATAGTAATGACCAGTCGCGATGGTACATAGTAGAGTGTAGCCGATTTCAATTAACAAAAAGACCAGGCAAAAATGCAAAAGTGGAAAAACTGTTCCAGTGTTGCTGGTAAGAGGCTAATCCGACGTATTTTGTGACGAGAAATCGAATGGTGCAAACCGCGTTGCTCTCCGACCAATACTTTTGGCTGTAGCGACAATTGAATGATCATTGATGTCATAATCACGTGCCCAGCAACGGCTCTTACTCCATGGAAACCAGGGAAATTTGCAATATTTCAACAGGTGCCGATGCCTGGCTCAATTCCACTTCTTTTGGCACCTTATTAATGTGGGTCTGTGGTCAGTTGTACTTTTTACAGCAGACTGTATCAAGTGCCTTGTGTTTTTTATGTACAAATGGTGTGGTTTTTCTACACGTAAATAAAGACATTGAGATTGTCTTGGACTTAGAAGTAAGACAATTGCTGGGTGAGTTAAATGGGCTTAGCCCAAAGATTTGACGTCTTCTGGGCTACCGAAGGGCACATAACTTATAGTCAAAAGTTGAATATAGTAATGACCAGTCGCGATGGTACATAGTACAGTGTAGCCGATTTCAATTAACAAAAAGACCAGGCAAAAATGCAAAAGTGGAAAAACTATTCCAGTGTTGCTGGTAAGAGGCTATCCGACGTATTTTGTGACGAGAAATCGAATGGTGCAAACCGCGTTGCTCTCCGACCAATACTTTTGGCTGTAGCGACAATTGAATGATCATTGATGTCATAATCACGTGCCCAGCAACGGCTCTTACTCCATGGAATCCAAGGAAATTTGCAATTTTTCAACAGTTGCCGATGCCTGGCTCAATTCCGCTTCTTTTGGCACCTTATTAATGTGGGTCTGTGGTCAGTTGTACTTTTTACAGCAGACTGTATCAAGTACCTTGTGTTTTTTATGTACAAATGGTGTGGTTTTTCTACACGTAGATAAAGACATTGAGATTGTCTTGGACTTAGAAGTAAGACAATTGCTGGGTGAGTTAAATGCGCTGAGCCAAAAGATTTGAGGTCTTCTGGGCTACCGAAGGGCACATAACTTATAGTCAAAAGTTGAATGTAGTAATGACCAGTCGCGATGGTACATAGTACAGTGTAGCCAATTTCAATTAACAAAAAGACCAGGCAAAAATGCAAAAGTGGAAAAACTGTTCCAGTGCTGCTGGTAAGAGGCTAATCCGACGTATTTTGTGACGAAAAATCGAATGGTGCAAACCGCATTGCTGTCCGACCAATACTTTTGGCTGTAGCGACAATTGAATGATCAATGATGTCATAATCACGTGCCCAGCAACGGCTCTTACTCCATGGAAACCAGGGAAATTTGCAATTTTTCAACTGCTGCCGATGTCTGGCTCATTTCCGCATCTTTTGGCACCTTATTAATGTGGGCCTGTGGTCAGTTGTACATTTTACAGCAGACTGTATCAAGTACCTTGTGTTTTTTATGTACAAATGGTGTGGTTTTTCTACAAGTAGATAAAGACATTGAGATTGTCTTGGACTTAGAAGTAAGGACAATTGCTGGGTGATTTAAATTAGCTTAGCGCAAATATTTGACGTCTTCTGGGCTACCGAAAAGCACATAACTTATAGTCAAAAGTTGAATATAGTAATGACCAGTCGCGATGGTACATAGTAGAGTGTAGCCGATTTCAATTAACAAAAAGACCAGGCAAAAATGCAAAAGTGGAAAAACTGTTCCAGTGTTGCTGGTAAGAGGCTAATCCGACGTATTTTGTGACGAGAAATCGAATGGTGCAAACCGCGTTGCTCTCCGACCAATACTTTTGGCTGTAGCGACAATTGAATGATCATTGATGTCATAATCACGTGCCCAGCAACGGCTCTTACTCCATGGAAACCAGGGAAATTTGCAATATTTCAACAGGTGCCGATGCCTGGCTCAATTCCACTTCTTTTGGCACCTTATTAATGTGGGTCTGTGGTCAGTTGTACTTTTTACAGCAGACTGTATCAAGTACCTTGTGATTTTTATGTACAAATGGTCTGGTTTTTCTACACGTAGATAAAGACTTTGAGATTGTCTTGGACTTAGAAGTAAGACAAATGCTGGGTGAGTTAAATGGGGTTAGCCCAAAGATTTGACATCTTCTGGGCTACCGAAAAGCACATAACTTATAGTCAAAAGTTGAATATAGTAATGACCAGTCGCGATGGTACATAGTACAGTGTAGCCGATTTCAATTAACAAAAAGGCCAGGCAAAAATGCAAAAGTGGAAAAACTGTTCCAGTGTTGCTGGTAAGAGGCTATTCCGACGTATTTTGTGACGAGAAATCGAATGGTGCAAACCGCGTTGCTCTCCGACCAATACTTTTGGCTGTAGCGACAATTGAATGATCATTGATGTCATAATCACGTGCCCATCAACGGATCTTACTCCATGGAAACCAGGGAAATTTGCAATTTTTCAACTGCTGCCGATGCCTGGCTCAATTCCGCATCTTTTGGCACCTTATTAATGTGGGTCTGTGGTCAGTTGTACTTTTTACAGCAGACTGTATCAAGTACCTTGTGTTTTTTATGTACAAATGGTGTGGATTTTCTACAAGTAGATAAAGACATTGAGATTGTCTTGGACTTAGAAGTAAGACAATTGCTGGGTGAGTTAAATGCGCGTAGAGAAGAGATTTGAGGTCTTCTGGGCTACCCAAGGGCACATAACTTATAGTCAAAAGTTGAATATAGTAATGACCAGTCGCGATGGTACATAGTACAGTGTAGCCGATTTCAATTAACAAAAAGACCAGGCAAAAATGCAAAAGTGGAAAAACTGTTCCAGTGCTGCTGGTAAGAGGCTAATCCGACGTATTTTCTGACGAGAAATCGAATGGTGCAAACCGCGTTGCTCTCCGACCAATACTTTTGGCTGTAGCGACAATTGAATGATCATTGATGTCATAATCACGTGCCCATCAACGGCTCTTACTCCATGGAAACCAGAGAAATTTGCAATTTTTCACCTGCTGCCGATGCCTGGCTCAATTCCGCATCTTTTGGCACCTTATTAATGTGGGCCTGTGGTCAGTTGTACTTTTTACAGCAGACTGTATCAAGTACCTTGTGTTTTTTATGTACAAATGGTGTGGATTTTCTACACGTAGATAAAGACATTGAGATTGTCTTGGACTTAGAAGTAAGACAATTGCTGGGTGAGTTAAATGCGCGTAGAGAAGAGATTTGAGGTCTTCTGGGCTACCCAAGGGCACATAACTTATAGTCAAAAGTTGAATATAGTAATGACCAGTCGCGATGGTACATAGTACAGTGTAGCCGATTTCAATTAACAAAAAGACCAGGCAAAAATGCAAAAGTGGAAAAACTGTTCCAGTGCTGCTGGTAAGAGGCTAATCCGACGTATTTTCTGACGAGAAATCGAATGGTGCAAACCGCGTTGCTCTCCGACCAATACTTTTGGCTGTAGCGACAATTGAATGATCATTGATGTCATAATCACGTGCCCATCAACGGCTCTTACTCCATGGAAACCAGAGAAATTTGCAATTTTTCACCTGCTGCCGATGCCTGGCTCAATTCCGCATCTTTTGGCACCTTATTAATGTGGGCCTGTGGTCAGTTGTACTTTTTACAGCAGACTGTATCAAGTACCTTGTGTTTTTTATGTACAAATGGTGTGGTTTTTCTACACGTAGATAAAGACATTGAGATTGTCTTGGACTTAGAAGTAAGACAATTGCTGGGTGAGTTAAATGGGCTTAGCCCAAAGATTTGAGGTCTTCTGGGCTACCGAAGGGCACATAACTTATAGTCAAAAGTTGAATATAGTAATGACCAGTCGCGATGGTACATAGTACAGTGTAGCCGATTTCAATTAACAAAAAGACCAGGCAAAAATGCAAAAGTGGAAAAACTGTTCCAGTGTTGCTGGGAAGAAGCTAATCCGACGTATTTTGTGACGAGAAATCGAATGGTGCAAACCGCGTTGCTCTCCGACCAATACTTTTGGCTGTAGCGACAATTGAATGATCATTAATGTCATAACCACTTGCCCAGCAACGGATCTTACTCCATGGAAACCAGAGAAATTTGCAATTTTTCAACTGCTGCCGATGCCTGGCTCAATTCCGCTTCTTTTGGCACCTTATTAATGTGGGTCTGTGGTCAGTTGTACTTTTTACAGCAGACTGTATCAAGTACCTTGTGATTTTTATGTACAAATGGTCTGGTTTTTCTACACGTAGATAAAGACTTTGAGATTGTCTTGGACTTAGAAGTAAGACAAATGCTGGGTGAGTTAAATGGCGTTAGCCCAAAGATTTGACATCTTCTGGGCTACCGAAAAGCACATAACTTATAGTCAAAAGTTGAATATAGTAATGACCAGTCGCGATGGTACATAGTACAGTGTAGCCGATTTCAATTAACAAAAAGACCAGGCAAAAATGCAAAAGTGGAAAAACTGTTCCAGTGTTGCTGGTAAGAGGCTATTCCGACGTATTTTGTGACGAGAAATCGAATGGTGCAAACCGCGTTGCTCTCCGACCAATACTTTTGGCTGTAGCGACAATTGAATGATCATTGATGTCATAATCACTTGCCCATCAACGGATCTTACTCCATGGAAACCAGGGAAATTTGCAATTTTTCAACTGCTGCCGATGTCTGGCTCAATTCCGCATCTTTTGGCACCTTATTAATGTGGGTCTGTGGTCAGTTGTACTTTTTACAGCAGACTGTATCAAGTACCTTGTGTTTTTTATGTACAAATGGTGTGGATTTTCTACACGTAGATAAAGACATTGAGATTGTCTTGGACTTAGAAGTAAGACAATTGCTGGGTGAGTTAAATGCGCGTAGAGAAGAGATTTGAGGTCTTCTGGGCTACCCAAGGGCACATAACTTATAGTCAAAAGTTGAATATAGTAATGACCAGTCGCGATGGTACATAGTACAGTGTAGCCGATTTCAATTAACAAAAAGACCAGGCAAAAATGCAAAAGTGGAAAAACTGTTCCAGTGCTGCTGGTAAGAGGCTAATCCGACGTATTTTCTGACGAGAAATCGAATGGTGCAAACCGCGTTGCTCTCCGACCAATACTTTTGACTGTAGCGACAATTGAATGATCATTGATGTCATAATCACGTGCCCATCAACGGCTCTTACTCCATGGAAACCAGAGAAATTTGCAATTTTTCACCTGCTGCCGATGCCTGGCTCAATTCCGCATCTTGTGGCACCTTATTAATGTGGGCCTGTGGTCAGTTGTACTTTTTACAGCAGACTGTATCAAGTACCTTGTGTTTTTTATGTACAAATGGTGTGGATTTTCTACACGTAGATAAAGACATTGAGATTGTCTTGGACTTAGAAGTAAGACAATTGCTGGGTGAGTTAAATGCGCGTAGAGAAGAGATTTGAGGTCTTCTGGGCTACCCAAGGGCACATAACTTATAGTCAAAAGTTGAATATAGTAATGACCAGTCGCGATGGTACATAGTACAGTGTAGCCGATTTCAATTAACAAAAAGACCAGGCAAAAATGCAAAAGTGGAAAAACTGTTCCAGTGCTGCTGGTAAGAGGCTAATCCGACGTATTTTCTGACGAGAAATCGAATGGTGCAAACCGCGTTGCTCTCCGACCAATACTTTTGGCTGTAGCGACAATTGAATGATCATTGATGTCATAATCACGTGCCCATCAACGGCTCTTACTCCATGGAAACCAGAGAAATTTGCAATTTTTCACCTGCTGCCGATGCCTGGCTCAATTCCGCATCTTTTGGCACCTTATTAATGTGGGCCTGTGGTCAGTTGTACTTTTTACAGCAGACTGTATCAAGTACCTTGTGTTTTTTATGTACAAATGGTGTGGTTTTTCTACACGTAGATAAAGACATTGAGATTGTCTTGGACTTAGAAGTAAGACAATTGCTGGGTGAGTTAAATGGGCTTAGCCCAAAGATTTGAGGTCTTCTGGGCTACCGAAGGGCTCATAACTTATAGTCAAAAGTTGAATATAGTAATGACCAGTCGCGATGGTACATAGTACAGTGTAGCCGATTTCAATTAACAAAAAGACCAGGCAAAAATGCAAAAGTGGAAAAACTGTTCCAGTGTTGCTGGGAAGAAGCTAGTCCGACGTATTTTGTGACGAGAAATCGAATGGTGCAAACCGCGTTGCTCTCCGACCAATACTTTTGGCTGTAGCGACAATTGAATGATCATTAATGTCATAACCACTTGCCCAGCAACGGATCTTACTCCATGGAAACCAGAGAAATTTGCAATTTTTCAACTGCTGCCGATGCCTGGCTCAATTCCGCTTCTTTTGGCACCTTATTAATGTGGGCCTGTGGTCAGTTGTACTTTTTACAGCAGACTGTATCAAGTACCTTGTGTTTTTTATGTACAAATGGTGTGGTTTTTCTACACGTAGATAAAGACATTGAGATTGTCTTGGACTTAGAAGTAAGACAATTGCTGGGTGAGTTAAATGCGCCTAGAGAAAAGATTTGAGGTCTTCTGGGCTACCGAAGGGCACATAACTTATAGTCAAAAGTTGAATATAGTAATGACCAGTCGCGATGGTACATAGTACAGTGTAGCCGGTTTCAATTAACAAAAAGACCAGGCAAAAATGCAAAAGTGGAAAAACTGTTCCAGTGCTGCTGGTAAGAGGCTAATCCGACGTACTTTGTGACGAGAAATCGAATGGTGCAAACCGCGTTGCTCTCCGACCAATACTTTTGGCTGTAGCGACAATTGAATGATCATTGATGTCATAATCACGTGCCCAGCAACGGCTCTTCCTCCATGGAAACCAGGGAAATTTGCAATATTTCAACAGGTGCCGATGCCTGGCTCAATTCCGCTTCCTTTGGCACCTTTTTAATATGGGCCTGTGGTCAGTTGTACTTTTTACAGCAGACTGTATCAAGTACCTTGTGTTTTTTATGTACAAATGGTGTGGTTTTTCTACACGTAGATAAAGACATTGAGATTGTCTTGGACTTAGAAGTAAGACAATTGCTGGGTGAGTTAAATGGGCTTAGCCCAAAGATTTGACATCTTCTGGGCTACCGAAAAGCACATAACTTATAGTCAAAAGTTGAATATAGTAATGACCAGTCGCGATGGTACATAGTACAGTGTAGCCGATTTCAATTAACAAAAAGACCAGGCAAAAATGCAAAAGTGGAAAAACTGTTACAGTGTTGCTGGGCAGAGACTAATCCGACGTATTTTGTGACGAGAAATCGAATGGTGCAAACCGCGTTGCTCTCCGACCAATACTTTTGACTGTAGCGACAATTCAATGATCATTGATGTCATAACCACTTGCCCAGCAACGGATCTTACTCCATGGAAACCAGAGAAATTTGCAATTTTTCAACTGCTGCCGATGTCTGCCTCAATTCCGCATCTTTTGGCACCTTATTAATGTGGGCCTGTGGTCAGTTGTACTTTTTACAGCAGACTGTATCAAGTACTTTGTGTTTTTTATGTACAAATGGTGTGGTTTTTCTACACGTAGATAAAGACATTGAGATTGTCTTGGACTTAGAAGTAAGACAATTGCTGGGTGAGTTAAATGGGCTTAGCCCAAATATTTGACGTCTTCTGGGCTACCGAAGGGCACATAACTTATAGTCAAAAGTTGAATATAGTAATGACCAGTCGCGATGGTACATAGTACAGTGTAGCCGATTTCAATTAACAAAAAGACCAGGCAAAAATGCAAAAGTGGAAAAACTGTTCCAGTGTTGCTGGTAAGAGGCTATTCCGACGTATTTTGTGACGAGAAATCGAATGGTGCAAACCGCGTTGCTCTCCGACCAATACTTTTGGCTGTAGCGACAATTGAATGATCATTGATGTCATAATCACTTGCCCATCAACGGATCTTACTCCATGGAAACCAGGGAAATTTGCAATTTTTCAACTGCTGCCGATGTCTGGCTCAATTCCGCATCTTTTGGCACCTTATTAATGTGGGTCTGTGGTCAGTTGTACTTTTTACAGCAGACTGTATCAAGTACCTTGTGTTTTTTATGTACAAATGGTGTGGATTTTCTACACGTAGATAAAGACATTGAGATTGTCTTGGACTTAGAAGTAAGACAATTGCTGGGTGAGTTAAATGCGCGTAGAGAAGAGATTTGAGGTCTTCTGGGCTACCCAAGGGCACATAACTTATAGTCAAAAGTTGAATATAGTAATGACCAGTCGCGATGGTACATAGTACAGTGTAGCCGATTTCAATTAACAAAAAGACCAGGCAAAAATGCAAAAGTGGAAAAACTGTTCCAGTGCTGCTGGTAAGAGGCTAATCCGACGTATTTTCTGACGAGAAATCGAATGGTGCAAACCGCGTTGCTCTCCGACCAATACTTTTGACTGTAGCGACAATTGAATGATCATTGATGTCATAATCACGTGCCCATCAACGGCTCTTACTCCATGGAAACCAGAGAAATTTGCAATTTTTCACCTGCTGCCGATGCCTGGCTCAATTCCGCATCTTGTGGCACCTTATTAATGTGGGCCTGTGGTCAGTTGTACTTTTTACAGCAGACTGTATCAAGTACCTTGTGTTTTTTATGTACAAATGGTGTGGATTTTCTACACGTAGATAAAGACATTGAGATTGTCTTGGACTTAGAAGTAAGACAATTGCTGGGTGAGTTAAATGCGCGTAGAGAAGAGATTTGAGGTCTTCTGGGCTACCCAAGGGCACATAACTTATAGTCAAAAGTTGAATATAGTAATGACCAGTCGCGATGGTACATAGTACAGTGTAGCCGATTTCAATTAACAAAAAGACCAGGCAAAAATGCAAAAGTGGAAAAACTGTTCCAGTGCTGCTGGTAAGAGGCTAATCCGACGTATTTTCTGACGAGAAATCGAATGGTGCAAACCGCGTTGCTCTCCGACCAATACTTTTGGCTGTAGCGACAATTGAATGATCATTGATGTCATAATCACGTGCCCATCAACGGCTCTTACTCCATGGAAACCAGAGAAATTTGCAATTTTTCACCTGCTGCCGATGCCTGGCTCAATTCCGCATCTTTTGGCACCTTATTAATGTGGGCCTGTGGTCAGTTGTACTTTTTACAGCAGACTGTATCAAGTACCTTGTGTTTTTTATGTACAAATGGTGTGGTTTTTCTACACGTAGATAAAGACATTGAGATTGTCTTGGACTTAGAAGTAAGACAATTGCTGGGTGAGTTAAATGGGCTTAGCCCAAAGATTTGAGGTCTTCTGGGCTACCGAAGGGCTCATAACTTATAGTCAAAAGTTGAATATAGTAATGACCAGTCGCGATGGTACATAGTACAGTGTAGCCGATTTCAATTAACAAAAAGACCAGGCAAAAATGCAAAAGTGGAAAAACTGTTCCAGTGTTGCTGGGAAGAAGCTAGTCCGACGTATTTTGTGACGAGAAATCGAATGGTGCAAACCGCGTTGCTCTCCGACCAATACTTTTGGCTGTAGCGACAATTGAATGATCATTAATGTCATAACCACTTGCCCAGCAACGGATCTTACTCCATGGAAACCAGAGAAATTTGCAATTTTTCAACTGCTGCCGATGCCTGGCTCAATTCCGCTTCTTTTGGCACCTTATTAATGTGGGCCTGTGGTCAGTTGTACTTTTTACAGCAGACTGTATCAAGTACCTTGTGTTTTTTTATGTACAAATGGTGTGGTTTTTCTACACGTAGATAAAGACATTGAGATTGTCTTGGACTTAGAAGTAAGACAATTGCTGGGTGAGTTAAATGCGCCTAGAGAAAAGATTTGAGGTCTTTCTGGGCTACCGAAGGGCACATAACTTATAGTCAAAAGTTGAATATAGTAATGACCAGTCGCGATGGTACATAGTACAGTGTAGCCGGTTTCAATTAACAAAAAGACCAGGCAAAAATGCAAAAGTGGAAAAACTGTTCCAGTGCTGCTGGTAAGAGGCTAATCCGACGTACTTTGTGACGAGAAATCGAATGGTGCAAACCGCGTTGCTCTCCGACCAATACTTTTGGCTGTAGCGACAATTGAATGATCATTGATGTCATAATCACGTGCCCAGCAACGGCTCTTCCTCCATGGAAACCAGGGAAATTTGCAATATTTCAACAGGTGCCGATGCCTGGCTCAATTCCGCTTCCTTTGGCACCTTTTTAATATGGGCCTGTGGTCAGTTGTACTTTTTACAGCAGACTGTATCAAGTACCTTGTGTTTTTTATGTACAAATGGTGTGGTTTTTCTACACGTAGATAAAGACATTGAGATTGTCTTGGACTTAGAAGTAAGACAATTGCTGGGTGAGTTAAATGGGCTTAGCCCAAAGATTTGACATCTTCTGGGCTACCGAAAAGCACATAACTTATAGTCAAAAGTTGAATATAGTAATGACCAGTCGCGATGGTACATAGTACAGTGTAGCCGATTTCAATTAACAAAAAGACCAGGCAAAAATGCAAAAGTGGAAAAACTGTTACAGTGTTGCTGGGCAGAGACTAATCCGACGTATTTTGTGACGAGAAATCGAATGGTGCAAACCGCGTTGCTCTCCGACCAATACTTTTGACTGTAGCGACAATTCAATGATCATTGATGTCATAACCACTTGCCCAGCAACGGATCTTACTCCATGGAAACCAGAGAAATTTGCAATTTTTCAACTGCTGCCGATGTCTGCCTCAATTCCGCATCTTTTGGCACCTTATTAATGTGGGCCTGTGGTCAGTTGTACTTTTTACAGCAGACTGTATCAAGTACTTTGTGTTTTTTATGTACAAATGGTGTGGTTTTTCTACACGTAGATAAAGACATTGAGATTGTCTTGGACTTAGAAGTAAGACAATTGCTGGGTGAGTTAAATGGGCTTAGCCCAAATATTTGACGTCTTCTGGGCTACCGAAGGGCACATAACTTATAGTCAAAAGTTGAATATAGTAATGACCAGTCGCGATGGTACATAGTACAGTGTAGCCGATTTCAATTAACAAAAAGACCAGGCAAAAATGCAAAAGTGGAAAAACTGTTCCAGTGTTGCTGGTAAGAGGCCTATTCCGACGTAATTTGGTGACGAGAAATCGAATGGTGCAAACCGCGTTGCTCTCCGACCAATACTTTTGGCTCTAGCGACAATTGAATAATCATTGATGTCATAATCACGTGCCCATCAACGGATCTTACTTTATGGAAACCAGGGAAATTTGGCATTTTTCAACTGCTGCCGATGCCTGGCTCAATTCCGCATCTTTTGGCACCTTATTAATGTGGGTCTGTGGTCAGTTGTACTTTTTACAGCAGACTGTATCAAGTACCTTGTGTTTTTTATGTACAAATGGTGTGGTTTTTCTACACGTAGATAAAGACATTGAGATTGTCTTGGACTTAGAAGTAAGACAATTGCTGGGTGAGTTAAATGGGCTTAGCCCAAAGATTTGACGTCTTCTGGGCTACCGAAGGGCACATAACTTATAGTCAAAAGTTGAATATAGTAATGACCGGTCGCGATGGTACATAGTACAGTGTAGCCAATTTCAATTAACAAAAAGACCAGGCAAAAGTGCAAAAGTGGAAAAACTGTTCCAGTGCTGCTGGTAAGAGGCTAATCCGACGTATTTTCTGACGAAAAATCGAATGGTGCAAACCGCGTTGCTCTCCGACCAATACTTTTGGCTGTAGCGACAATTGAATGATCATTGATGTCATAATCACGTGCCCAGCAACGGCTCTTACTCCATGGAAACCAAGGAAATTTGCAATTTTTCAACTGCTGCCGATGCCTGGCTCAATTCCGCTTCTTTTGGCACCTTATTAATGTGGGCCTGTGGTCAGTTGTACTTTTTACAGCAGACTGTATCAAGTACCTTGTGTTTTTTATGTACAAATGGTGTGGTTTTTCTACACGTAGATAAAGACATTGAGATTGTCTTGGACTTAGAAGTAAGACTATTGCTGGGTGAGATAAATGCGCCTAGAGAAAAGATTTGAGGTCTTCTGGGCTACCCAAGGGCACATAACTTATAGTCAAAAGTTGAATATAGTAATGACCAGTCGCGATGGTACATAGTACAGTGTAGCCGATTTCAATTAACAAAAAGACCAGGCAAAAATGCAAAAGTGGAAAAACTGTTCCAGTGTTGCTGGTAAGAGGCTAATCCGACATATTTTGTGACGAGAAATCGAATGGTGCAAACCGCGTTGCTCTCCGACCAATACTTTTGGCTGTAGCGACATTTGAATGATCATTGATGTCATAATCACGTGCCCAGCAACGGCTCCTCTTCCATGGAAACCAGGGAAATTTGCAATATTTCAACAGGTGCCGATGCCTGTCTCAATTCCGCTTCTTTTGGCACCTTATTAATATGGGCCTGTGGTCAGTTGTACTTTTTACAGCAGACTGTATCAAGTACCTTGTGTTTTTTATGTACAAATGGTGTGGTTGTTTTAAACGTAGATAAAGACATTGAGATTGTCTTGGACTTAGAAGTAAGACAATTGCTGGGTGAGTTAAATGGGCTTAGCCCAAAGATTTGACATCTTCTGGGCTACCGAAAAGCACATAACTTATAGTCAATAGTTGAATATAGTAATGACCAGTCGCGATGGTACATAGTAGAGTGTAGCCGATTTCAATTAACAAAAAGACCAGGCAAAAATGCAAAAGTGGAAAAACTGTTACAGTGTTGCTGGGAAGAGGCTAATCCGACGTATTTTGTGGCGAGAAATCGAATGGTGCAAACCGCGTTGCTCTCCGACTAATACTTTTGGCTGTAGCGACAATTGAATGATCATTAATGTCATAACCACTTGCCCAGCAACAGATCTTACTCCATGGAAACCAGAGAAATTTGCAATTTTTCAACTGCTGCCGATGCCTGGCTCAATTCCGCTTCTTTTGGCACCTTATTAATGTGGGCCTGTGGTCAGTTGTACTTTTTACAGCAGACTGTATCAAGTACCTTGTGTTTTTTATGTACAAATGGTGTGGTTTTTCTACACGTAGATAAAGACATTGAGATTGTCTTGGACTTAGAAGTAAGACAATTGCTGGGTGAGTTAAATGGGCTTAGCCCAAACATTTGAGGTCTTCTGGGCTACCAAAGGGCACATAACTTATAGTCAAAAGTTGAATATAGTAATGACCAGTCGCGATGGTACATAGTACAGTGTAGCCGATTTCAATTAACAAAAAGACCAGGCAAAAATGCAAAAGTGGAAAAACTGTTCCAGTGCTGCTGGTAAGAGGCTAATCCGACGTATTTTCTGACGAAAAATCGAATGGTGCAAACCGCATTGCTCTCCGACCAATACTTTTGGCTGTAGCGACAATTGAATGATCATTGATGTCATAATCACGTGCCCAGCAACGGCTCTTACTCCATGGAGACCAGGGAAATTTGCAATTTTTAAACTGCTGCCGATGTCTGCCTCGATTCCGCATCTTTAGGCACCTTATTAATGTGGGCATGTGGTCAGTTGTACTTTTTACAGCAGACTGTATCAAGTACCTTGCGTTTTTTATGTACAAATGGTGTGGTTTTTCTACAAGTAGATAAAGACATTGAGATTGTCTTGGACTTAGAAGTAAGACAATTGCTGGGTGAGTTAAATGGGCTTAGCCCAAAGATTTGACATCTTCTGGGCTACCGAAGGGCACATAACTTATAGTCAAAAGTTGAATATAGTAATGACCAGTCGCGATGGTACATAGTACAGTGTAGCCGATTTCAATTAACAAAAAGACCAGGCAAAAATGCAAAAGTGGAAAAACTGTTCCAGTGTTGCTGGTAAGAGGCTAATCCGACGTATTTTGTGACGAGAAATCGAATGGTGCAAACCGCGTTGCTCTCCGACCAATACTTTTGGCTGTAGCGACAATTGAATGATCATTCATGTCATAATCACGTGCCCAGCAACGGCTATTACTCCATGGAAACCAGGGAAATTTCCAATATTTCAACAGGTGCCGATGCCTGGCTCAATTCCGCTTCTTTTGGCACCTTATTAATGTGGGTCTGTGGTCAGTTGTACTTTTTACAGCAGACTGTATCAAGTACCTTGTGATATTTATGTACAAATGGTCTGGTTTTTCTACACGTAGATAAAGACTTTGAGATTGTCTTGGACTTAGAAGTAAGACAATTGCTGGGTGAGTTAAATGGGGTTAGCCCAAAGATTTGACATCTTCTGGGCTACCGAAAAGCACATAACTTATAGTCAAAAGTTGAATATAGTAATGACCAGTCGCGATGGTACATAGTACAGTGTAGCCGATTTCAATTAACAAAAAGACCAGGCAAAAATGCAAAAGTGGAAAAACTGTTCCAGTGTTGCTGGTAAGAGGCTATTCCGACGTATTTTGTGACGAGAAATCGAATGGTGCAAACCGCGTTGCTCTCCGACCAATACTTTTGGCTCTAGCGACAATTGAATGATCATTGATGTCATAATCACGTGCCCATCAACGGATCTTACTTCATGGAAACCAGGGAAATTTGCAATTTTTCAACTGCTGCCGATGCCTGGCTCAATTCCGCATCTTTTGGCACCTTATTAATGTGGGTCTGTGGTCAATTGTACTTTTTACAGCAGACTGTATCAAGTACCTTGTGTTTTTTATGTACAAATGGTGTGGTTTTTCTACACGTAGATAAAGACATTGAGATTGTCTTCGACTTAGAAGTAAGACAATTGCTGGGTGAGTTAAATGGGCTTAGCCCAAAGATTTGACGTCTTCTGGGCTACCGAAGGGCACATAACTTATAGTCAAAAGTTGAATATAGTAATGAGCAGTCGCGATGGTACAGAGTACAGTGTAGCCGATTTCAATTAACAAAAAGACCAGGCAAAAATGCAAAAGTGGAAAAACTGTTCCAGTGCTGCTGGTAAGAGGCTAATCCGACGTATTTTCAAACGAAAAATCGAATGGTGCAAACCGCGTTGCTCTCCGACCAATACTTTTGGCTGTAGCGACAATTCAATGATCATTGATGTCATAATCACGTGCCCAGCAACGGCTCTTACTCCATGGAAACCAGGGAAATTTGCAATTTTTCAACTGCTCCCGATGCCTGGCTCAATTCCGCTTCTTTTGGCACCTTATTAATGTGGGCCTGTGGTCAGTTGTACATTTTACAGCAGACTGTATCAAGTACCTTGTGTTTTTTATGTACAAATGGTGTGGTTTTTTCTACACGTAGATAAAGACATTGAGATTGTCTTGGACTTAGAAGTAAGACAAATTATTGCTGGGTGAGTTAAATGGGCTTAGCCCAAACATTTGACGTCTTCTGGGCTACCGAAGGGCACATAACTTATAGTCAAAAGTTGGATATAGTAATGACCAGTCGCGATGGTACATAGTACAGTGTAGCCGATTTCAATTAACAAAAAGACCAGGCAAAAATGCAAAAGTGGAAAAACTATTCCAGTGTTGCTGGTAAGAGGCTAATCCGACATATTTTGTGACGAGAAATCGAATGGTGCAAACCGCGTTGCTCTCCGACCAATACTTTTGGCTGTAGCGACAATTGAATGATCATTCATGTCATAATCACGTGCCCAGCAACGGCTATTACTCCATGGAAACCAGGGAAATTTGCAATATTTCAACAGGTGCCGATGCCTGGCTCAATTCCGCTTCTTTTGGCACCTTATTAATGTGGGTCTGTGGTCAGTTGTACTTTTTACAGCAGACTGTATCAAGTACCTTGTGATTTTTATGTACAAATGGTCTGGTTTTTCTACACGTAGATAAAGACTTTGAGATTGTCTTGGACTTAGAAGTAAGACAATTGCTGGGTGAGTTAAATGGGGTTAGCCCAAAGATTTGACATCTTCTGGGCTACCGAAAAGCACATAACTTATAGTCAAAAGTTGAATATAGTAATGACCAGTCGCGATGGTACATAGTACAGTGTAGCCGATTTCAATTAACAAAAAGACCAGGCAAAAATGCAAAAGTGGAAAAACTGTTCCAGTGTTGCTGGTAAGAGGCTATTCCGACGTATTTTGTGACGAGAAATCGAATGGTGCAAACCGCGTTGCTCTCCGACCAATACTTTGGCTCTAGCGACAATTGAATGATCATTGATGTCATAATCACGTGCCCATCAACGGATCTTACTTCATGGAAACCAGGGAAATTTGCAATTTTTCAACTGCTGCCGATGCCTGGCTCAATTCCGCATCTTTTGGCACCTTATTAATGTGGGTCTGTGGTCAGTTGTACTTTTTACAGCAGACTGTGTCAAGTACCTTGTGTTTTTTATGTACAAATGGTGTGGTTTTTCTACACGTAGATAAAGACATTGAGATTGTCTTGGACTTAGAAGTAAGACAATTGCTGGGTGAGTTAAATGGGCTTAGCCCAAAGATTTGACGTCTTCTGGGCTACCGAAGGGCACATAACTTATAGTCAAAAGTTGAATATAGTAATGACCTGTCGCGATGGTACATAGTACAGTGTAGCCAATTTCAATTAACAAAAAGACCAGGCAAAAGTGCAAAAGTGGAAAAACTGTTCCAGTGTTGCTGGTAAGAGGCTAATCCGACGTATTTTCTTACAAAAAATCGAATGGTGCAAACCGCGTTGCTCTCCGACCAATACTTTTGGCTGTAGCGACAATTCAATGATCATTGATGTCATAATCACGTGCCCAGGAACGGCTCTT